>NW_020539725.1:63459560-63550504 GCF_003426905.1 Ctenocephalides felis | reverse complement strand
TTGTCGCTTAGACTGTGCTTAGTCTGGGTAATTTTTGCAATTTTCAGCTCAAAAAAATTACATTTCTATAATTTTGCATAAAATCCCAAAATTACATTTCTATAATTAGCAAAAAATTGGAAAAGTACTCCAGTAAAGTCACATTCTAAACGCACTTGCAAAAATATTTACACCAGGTTTTAACTTAGATTGTGCTCAGTGGGAATTTTTTTCAATTTTTAACACATTTGTGTATCTAAAGTGAAAATTAATGCCCTAATCATTTTCGATATACAAAAAAAAATTTCTTTGAAAATTAATTAAAAAAAATTGTGAATAATTTTATGAATAACTCAAATCGGTTGAACCGTGATTTCGCACATACACACACACACATTAATTTTGTCTAAGGTATGCCTAAATGTTCAGAAACCGTTGAAACGTAAAGATATGCAAAAATATTCATGGAGGATTACGTTTTCGCCTTTGTCAAAAAAACTGTAACTTTAAGGCTAAAATGTACTCATTTTCTTTTTGTTCCCACAATTAATAATAATTAATTACTTTAATATGATATGACTACTTCGAGATTACTGAAGCGTGAGACATAATTTCAGTCGAGAAATTGTCTTAATTCTTGGGGAAAGAAATAATGGAGAATTATTCTTTGTTACATTTACTTTACATACATTCATTGACTGTTTGTTTTTTTGACTATTTCGCTGGCTATACAGTCTCA
The DNA here is from genome assembly GCF_003426905.1 of Ctenocephalides felis. Lineage (NCBI taxonomy): Eukaryota > Metazoa > Arthropoda > Insecta > Siphonaptera > Pulicidae > Ctenocephalides > Ctenocephalides felis. Next base: position 63,549,786 of record NW_020539725.1, on the reverse strand, counting down.
TTTTTTGAGCAGCTATTTTAATAACTTGAAAGATTTACTACGGGATGTGACATAAATTACATTATATTTTATTTCACGTTTCTATAATTTATTAATCTAGAATTAAAATTAATATCCAAAAAATTTCAATATTCAAAAAAAATATTTTCAGAAAAATATAGAAACTTTGAACTAAAAACATGCCTTTTCCAAATAGTTTCGATGAAAGTAAAAATTAATAACCAAAAGAGTCATTTTCTCCTTACCCGGTGTGGTGGACGTCCTCGGTGTCTTGGGGGTCCCCGGAACCTCCAGATCGTTGACGGGGCTCTCGTACGAGACCATCTTGATGGCGGGCAAGGCGGGCAATCCGGGACGTTTGCAGTCGCCGTTCCTCTGAGACATCTTTGTTGTGGCGGTGGTTGCCATTATTGGTGGCGGCGGTGGTGGTGCTCGTGCTGTTGTTCTGGCAGGCTGGGGATTCCATTTTGGATTACTGAAAAGGGAAATAGAAATAGAAATATGAAATATAATAATTAGTAAAGAAAGATCCATCATCAATAGCTCAGAAAACAAATAGAGTGATAATTTTGAAACAATTAATTGAATTTTGTCCACCGTTGAAGTAAAACTTTTTTGCTATTGTACAAGACGACTATCAAGTCAAAAATAAAGTCTTCATTTAAGAATTTAAAATCAGTAGTGGTAATATGTTAACACTACTGATAATACATTCAATGTCAACCACTTTACTAATATTTTCAAACAATAAATTAATTACGTTAATATGATATGATTTTTTCCAGATTACCCAAACGAGAGATATAAATTCAGTCGACAAATTGTCTAAATTTCTTCGAAAAGAAATATTGGAAAATTATTCTTTGTTAAATTTATTTTACATACATTCATTGACTGCTTGTTTTTTTCTCTATTTTGCTGGCGATACAGTCTCGCCTGTCTTGCATATAAAAATATTTTCCATTCTAATAATCTCAAAGATTTAGAGTAATCACGAAAATACAAATTACTTCAATAAACTTACGTTTCGTACAAGGCACAATTTCCGAACAATATGCTTCACGCTTTCGGTGACACGACGACCAATCACAATCTACCCGTATAGAAATGATATCATCGAGAGCGAATGATGAACAGTTCGGGCGTAACGGACTTCCGTTGCATTTTCACAGATTTACTTCCTAGCCGCGATTAAAGAAGTTCTACTTCAAAGGTATTTTTCTGTTTTTAGTTTTGTTTGGTGCATTCAGTTGTGAGTTACAGGGTGTTACAAAATGGAAGTGGACAAAGAGAAAATTGGGTACATTTTACAGTTTTTTTGGGCAAAGACGAAAAATCGACCATAAAACAATTTTAAACCAATAAACCAAAAATAATGGATTTCTTTTTCTGCAACATAATATTTCATTTTATATTTACAAATGACAATGCTATTTTAAAGTAGAGGGCAAAAGATGTGTAACTAGTCTATATTGTCAATTTTCAAACAATTTTTTTTTATTTTGTTGTTTAGTTTACGGATATCGAATATTTTATTTTATATTTATATTTGGCAATGCTATTTTAAAGTAGAGAGCAAAAGATGTGTAACTAGTCTATATTGTTAATTTTCAAACAAAAATATTTTTTTTGGTTTTGAGCACTGTTGTTTAGTTTACGGATACCTAATATTTTATTTTATATTTATATTTGACAATGCTATATTAAAGTAGAGGGCAAAAGATGTGTAACTAGTCTATATTGGCAATTTTCAAACATTTTTTTTTCATTTTGAGCACTGTTGTTTAGTTTACGGATATCACATATTTTATTTTATATTTATATTTGACAACGCTGTTTTAAAGTAGAGGGCAAACGATGTGTAACTAGTGTATATTGTTAATTTTCAAACTAAAAAAAAAGCTTTTGAGCACTGTTGTTTAATTTGTCGATATCTAATATTTTATTTTATATTTATATTTGGCAATGCTATTTTAAAGTAGAGGGCAAAAGATGTGTAACTAGCCTATATTGACAAAAAATCACAAACTATCACGCGGGGGGAGGAAGAGGTATAGTAAGATATCACGCGTATTTATTTTTTACCTGATTTTTTTTTAAAAAAGTCCAAACATTTTCAAAAAAAATCCAAAATGTTACAATTTTTTCTCGTAACTGAAAATACACGTAATCTTTGGAGGGGAAAAAGGAGGGCTTTACAAAAAATCACAAAATATCTCGTGTAGAAGGGAAGACATCACGTATATTTATTTTTTACCTGAATTAAATTTTTTTTTAAAAATCCAATTTTTTCTCGTAACTAAAAATGCACGTGATCTTTCGAAGGGAAGGGGGGGGGTTAATTTACAACAAATCAAGAAATATCACGTGGACAAGGAAAAAGATATCACGTATATTTATTTTATACCTGATTTAAATAAAAATCAAAAATTTACAATTTTTTCTCGTAACTAAAAATGCACGTGATGTTTGGCGTGGAAGGAAGGGCGGAGGGGTAATTTTGAATATCACCAAGGGGAGGGGAGTACAAAAAACCTTAAAAAATCGAACCCGTGACTAATGGACGCCCCTTAAGTGAAATTAATGTAGTCGGCTTGATTTTCACAGTATAATATTTACCAAGTCTAAGTATTATCGAGTATAAGTATAATAGGAACCAAATGTTATTTGAATATTTCTAATCGGTTGATCAGCGCTCCCGAAATATTCGACAAAAGATTGTCTCCACAGTATGAATCTTTAGCAAATAAAATATTAATATCACCCAAAGATGCTCAATCTTTGTGCACCGCCCTATACCCTAATACCTCAAAATCTCTTCAAATTTAGCCTAGTACTTCTCAAAAGTCAGTACCACCCGGAAACCACAATACCACCAACCAAGTGATCTAAATCTAAATCCACCAAAACCTTGACTTCTTTGTCAATTATCCCTCGAGGTCAACACCATCGTCAGTTTTGGTCAACAAACCCAAAGGTCGACCCAAACAACCTGTCTTCGGGCAAACAGGCCAAGTGATCTAGTTTACTCTAAACAAAATTTCGTTCATAGGTAGAACTGGTTCGTTTGAAATTGTGAAAGTAGGTCGATGGTAACTGATACCATACCATATACCACTGTCCACCTGTGCTGTGCCGTGACAACCTCCTCATGTGACAACTTTTGCAGAAATTTAAATTAACACAAACCATTCTATTGTCGAGGAATGTAGGGAATTTTATGTGATTAGAGGAAATAGACCGAGAGCTGGGGGAGGATTTTGGATTACTGAGACATAATTAATTGACTATGAGTCAAAGTAATATCTAATAATTGCGTTTAATTTACCTATTCAAACAAGATCTTTCAAAGCACCGTGTTTGAGAAAAATATGCCAAAAAGTGCATTTTCATATTAACATTTCAAAAAAGTTGATATTTTGAGCTTCTAGTAACACTTGCGATCCGTTTAATATCGTTTTTGTGTATAAATATAACTACGAACAGAACTACTTACTACAATTCAATCATAATTAAATAATATTCATGTAAAACATCCTATTAAACGTAATTGAACATCGTCTGTCAAAAACATTAGACATTTGACGTATGAGCCACCGTTCATGGTTTTATTCAAATTACGCTTCTACAAAAATGTTCAAATTACAAATGTAAAGTTTCTACGCGATTTTGAAATAATATCTCACCTTTCCGACAATCTCTGTATTTGCACGAATTTTTCAAGACTAAGACTGGCTAAATCGGTTTAGCTGTTTTCGAGTTTTAGCGGATCATTTTATCGAGAGCTCCATTTTTATATATAAGATAATGACAAATTATTTTATCCCTATTTTTTCATCTTTTTTCTCACACGATTATTATTTGTATTTCGTTTTAAAACAATCTGTAAATCAAGTTGGGCAAATACACAAAGTTTCATTAAAATTGGTTCAGCAGTTCAGGAGCAGTTTAATGTCATAAACACATAAAAGCTCGGTCAATATTACAATAATTAATAATAGGCTGTAACTTGGTAAAATTGTTTAAAATACAATTCTAAAAGAAATCTCAAAAGTGCTCATTGTTCCGGCGCGAGCTAAAAAATTCGCACGAAATCTATGTTAAAAAAATGCATTTTTACGATTTTCGGCTAAATGGTCAGTTTTATCGCAGAATTATCTGAGACAAAATTGTAGAGCATAAAATTATCTACAAAAAGAAGAAGATACATAAGGTTTTTGTGTATAAATATAACTACGAACAAAACTACTTACTACAACTTAATCGTAATTAAATAATATTCACGTAAAACATCCTATTAAACGCAATTGAACATCATCTGTCAAAAAGATTTGACATTTGACGTATTAGCCACCGTCCATTGTTTTATTTAAATTACGCTTCTACAAAAATGTTCAAATTAAAAATGCAAGTTTCTACGCGATTTTGAAATAATATCTCACCTTTCCGACCATCTCTGGATTGGCACAAATTTTTCAACACTAAGACTGGCCAAATCGGTTTAGCCTTTTTCGAGTTTTACCGAATCATTTTATCGAGAGCTCCATTTTTATATATAAGATATATTTATTATTATTATTATTGCACATGTCTAGCACATATAATTTGTTCTTATTTCCTCTCCGATCACAAACTCGTTTGACAACATAACTAGACTGGCTATTCATATACATTGTTGTTTTTTTTGCCTATTATATTTTATTACATCAATTCATAACATAAAACTTGTCCTGGTCGTGAAAATAATGGAAATACAGGCGATTGTTCAAAACCAGACTAGACTAATAAATTTTTTGTACCAACTTTTTGTATAATAAACAACCCTAAATTTTCACACTCCTAAGGAAATCATTTTTTGTCATACTTTTATATGCGAATGGTTTTCATCAATTTTCTTAGCCTTAAAATATAATTAAAAAAACAGTTAAGTTTTTTATTAAGAGTTGTCCAATTCTAACACTTTTTCTGAAGATTTAAAAAAAATTCTATAATTTTTAATAATTGCTAAAACTTTACTCTCACAACTGTAAAATTAATATAATTTTTTGGACAAATACATACAACCCCAAATTTTCACCTTATTTTGTAGTAGTAGTCATTTCACTAATTCAAACGAATATTAGTAATCCAATGATTAACAAATATGCTAAATGATAGATATAAAATTTTATGATTTTGTTTATCTTTAAATTTGAATAAACAGAAGCACGTGGATTAATAATAAAAATACTCTTGAAAAAAACTGAATCTTTAATTGAACAAATTCATTATTTTTTTATGTGACCATCAAGAACAAGTACAAGAAGTTTTTATGAATAGCTCCCGCAAATCTGCTGTAACTTTTTTTCTAATAAATATTTTTACTCGTAATTATTTTTAAAAATATAGTTAAAAGATGCCTTTATATGTGTATAAATTTTTGTATAGTTATATTTAATAGTTTTTACAGGAAAAATTCTAGAAAAGTGTTTTTTTTCGGCCGTAAAGTGTATATAACCCCTTAAGTATAAATTTTGAAATTATTGCAAATTATATAAAATCAAAAATATTCGATTTTTATGTACTTAAGTAGTTTCTTTTAAATAATAATAATAATAAGTGATAATTTAATGACACAGAACATTTAACTGTACCAGAGTGATCAGGACAACGATTTACAAAAAAGGACCTTACTGACGAGCAAATTAAATTTAAAATTGCAATATAAAAGAACTCTACTGACGAGCAAATTAGATTTAGAATTGGAATATAAAAGGACTCTACTGACGAGCAAATTAAATATCAATTCAGAGCAGCAAAAATATCCTTCATAAAAAGGACTCTACTTCATAAGAAATTTACAATAATTTAATTTTATTTCATCTTTCATATATACAATTTCAATACTTTTTTATTTTGCAGATACAGGAACCTTTACAGTATTTCCTAATATTTTTAGCAATTTTGGATTTTAACAATTCTAAACAAAATGATGCCCCATTTTTATGTTTAACATTTTGAATTTAAAAAAAAAAAATGAATTGATATATTTTAAATTGCAACTATCCTTTGGGGCGTGGACCCCGCGTTAGGAAACACTGCTTCAACCCTTTCACCTCATATTATTTAAATTTAATGTAACATTTTGAGAACAAATTTAACAGAAAATCTGAATTAATTTAAAAAAATACGAATAAAGGTAAGAAAACAATTTCTGGCTTTGAGTAAAAATTGTGGAAAACAGCCTACTAAAGCTTGGGAAACACTGGTCTAAATAAAACCAATTTTTTTATAATTAATCAATTACAAAACTCACCTTTAAATTAAAATTATCACGTATAAAAAATCACTAGTTTACACTCACTCAAAATGCAATTTTTCACAAAACCAAATCGATTTTTAATTTTGTTTAGTTTTTATTTGTTTCTAATTTAATATTAATTAATGATTTTTTAATATTTTTGGGGAATAAAAATTAGAAAAAAGGGCCACCACACTGCAGGACGTCCCGTCTGAAACTGACTTTGCGAAGCGGACGAATTCGCTATATCAACTTTGCGGGAGATAGTGCGACGGCCGGTCGAAAAAAATACTCATCCGAAAAAACAAGCACTAGAATCATATTAATAATAAACTAGTGGTGTATGGCATCGTGCCTTAAGGCAAATTGCTGAAACTTCCCGTACCGTAATGAAATATACGAGAAATTTTAAACGTTTTCAAATATATTATTACAAATACTGTAACTTTCATTATTTTTGCTATCTTTGTTATATCTGAGCAAATCAAATGTAAATCATAAATCAATTCATCTCCAGAACATTAACAATCGTCATTTCATTTCGAATTCAATTTCAAAAAAAAAATAGTTGCCTAATTTACACAAAATTATCAAAAAAGCTCCCGCAATTTACACAAAATTGGAAAAAGTGCTCCCGTATAGTCACATTCTAAACGCATTTGCAAATAATTATGTGCGACATTTTCACTTATACTGTGCTTAGCTTAGCGGCATTTTCACATTTTTCAATAGTTTTCACAAAATTGGAAAAGTGCTCCAGTACGTAAACAGTCTAAACGCACTTGGGTAAACATTTGTACCAGAGTGGCGCTTAGACTGTGCTTAGCCTGGGTAATTTTTGGATTTTTAATCCAAAATTACAAAAATATTTTATGGAAAATAAAGAAAGATGTAATAATTTTTTATCCCCAAAAGCAATTGTTTTGTCAATACAAGCAGAAAGTTTTTTGAATCATTCAAATAAGACGCTTAGTTCACTCAAAAACTGCCATTTATTGCACATTTAGGTCCGTATCTTCGAAATGGCTAGACCTGCCTTTGCCAAAAACTTCACCCCAACATCACGAATTGAATGTTTTTCAGATCATTCAAATCGGATGCTTAGTTCTCTCAAAAACTCGACTTCTATTTTCTGCACTCTTTGCTCCGTAACTCCAAAACGGCTGGACCGATTTTTGCCAAAAACTAATCAGCACCTCTCCCTATCAATAGGAATCGATGGTTTGTTGAATTTTTCAAATCGGTTCATCCATACGCCCGAAATCGTCGACAAAAAATTGTCTCCATACATACACACACAAAAATCAATTTTTTCTGAAATATGCCAAAACGTTCAGAAACTTCTGAAACGTGAAGATATGCAAAAAAATTTATTTTCGATTTTCGGACCATTACTATAACTTACCCTACGGGAAGTTAATTATTAATAATGTTTGCATAAGAATTGTAATAAATGCTTGTTGTTAATTAATATTTAACAAAAATTAAAAATAATTATTTGTCAGCTCCAAAATTAATTTCTGCACAAACATTGTAATAAAATAAAAGCTTCTTGTTAATTAATTTTTAACAAAAAACTTTTTAACTAATTATTTATTATCGAGTTACCAAAAAGGTACCTAGCTATCGCATTAATTTTTGCACAAACATTGTATTGCAAAATTTGTTCCGCTTGAATAATTTAATAAAAAAATCTAGTAAAATGAGAAACAACTCGTACACTGAGGGTTTGATAAAAATTAATGAAAAGAAATTAAAGAAATTGGTAAAATGTCACCAATTTGTTTTAAAGTTAATTAAATTAATTAGTATTGATCTCTTACTGTGGCAACATCAGCCTATTGGCAAGTATAATTTCGCAAATGTAGGAAAAAAAATATTATTAATATCCAATTGATATCAATCCATAGGAATAACTGATTAACAAGTAAATTCTGTCTGTCTGTCCGTCTGTCAATTTTGTTGCTGTGTCTTAATTATTATTTAATTGCACTGTTAGATAAATATCTATCGAAAAAAAGATTATAAGATAAGATAAGATAAGATAATATGACCAATTGGGCATAGCTGTAAATATATAGATGATGTAATGTACTACATAAATTGCAAAAGCCCTAAAAACACCTTATGAGAAAGAATCCTTTCTAGGGTGTTGCCCGATTGTATAAAACCATATTATTGCCTGATACACAAGAAAAATACTATCTTAAATATATTGTTTTTTTTTATTTTCTTATAAACTACAATCTGTCTGAATATAGAGACATTGAGTAATTAGATTGACAAATAACAAAGGATTTTAAAATGAAAACCCAGTGGTTCACCTTTTATTAATGTACTAAATTATATCTTAATTAAATTTTGGTATAGAAATATATTGCTGCTTCTAGACTAATATTTATTAATAAATTCGACCTGGTACCATTACCTACAATTTTGTTAAAAATTTGTCTAACACTAATTATAAGTCGATTTCAAAGTCGATTTCCAAGAAGTCCCTGTCCATCCCGGTTAAACCCGCCTACCAGCTCCAATACTATTTTTCACAATAAAATCGTTAAAACCACAAACAATACAGAACCTGTTTTCAGGTTAAATTGACGCTAAATGGGAACACAAATATAGAATAATAGTATAGACGGAGACACTGACGAGTATCCAAAACCAGGAATTACCTGACGGAAGGAAATCCAAACCTGATCAAGTAAATACCGATGAAGAAAGGAAACCCCCGAACAAAAATAAAAATAGAGCTTGAGGGAAAAACTTTCATGATGATGTAGAATATAGGTTAGGAATTACCTGGCAAAATTAAATTCAAACCCATGTGGGAATCATAGATGCCATGAATTTGATAAAAACAAAATATTTATGTCATGACATTTTGTATAGTTTTGATAATGATATATTTTAAAACATTTTTATAAAACATAGAAACATCTTTATATAAATTTACATATTCCTATACTGGCGACCCCGACGTGGTCTACAATGTAGATAGCAATTGAACATGGATACAAGAATTGAAAAAAAAATAGACTTTTGTCCTAAACACTGGTCTTCCCTTGGCTACTTAAAAGGTATGCCCAACCCTCAGTACCCATGACACCGGACTTCCGTTGGTATACCCATTCTGTATATAAAGAACTTGAAAGAATTACCATAATTCTAAAATTACTTGACAAAGTAAAATTCTAGACAGAAGTAACCACGAATAGCCAAAACCAAACATACGATTAATCAGGAGTAACTAGAAGAAAGGTAACTGGTCAGAAATTACTTGAGAGTTAAATTCAGATTAATCCCGAACCAAAAGAGATATTATCATAATTGGTTGGAAATAACTTGCAATTACTTGAGAAAGAAAAATTCTAGACATCTCGGGTTAACGCATTTACTCTAGCCATGACACCGGACTTCCGTTGGTATACCCATTCTGTATGTAAAGAACTAGAAAGAATTATCACAAATCTGAAATTACTTGAGAAAGAAAAATACTAGACAGGAGTAACCACGAATAGCCAAAACCAAACATACGATTAATCAGGAGTAACTAAAAGAAAGGTAACTGTTCAGAAATTACCTGAGAGTTAAATTCAGGTTAATCCCGAACCAAAAGATATATTATCATAATTGGTTGGAAATAACTTGAAATCACTTGAGAAAGAAAAATTCTAGACATCTCGGGTTAACGCATTTACTCTAGCCATGACACCGGACTTTCATGGGTATACTCATTCTGTATGTAAAGAATCAGAAAGAATTATCATAATTCTGAAATTACTTGAGAAAGAAAAATTCTAGACATCCCGGGTTAACGCATTTACTCTAGCCACGACACCGGACTTCCGTTGGTACACCCATTCTGTATGTAAAGAACCAGAAAGAATTACCATAATTTTGAAATTACTTGAGAAAGAAAAATTCTAGACAGGAGTAACCACGAATAGCCAAAACCAAACATACGATTAAACAGGAGTAACTAGAAAAAAAATAACTTGTCAAGAATTACCTGAGAGTTAAATTCAGGGCAATTCCAAATCTAATTACTCATAATTAATTGGAAATAACTGAAAGTGAAGTGGCCTGTCACTTGAAAATTAATTTTCTGGCAATACTAAGTCAACATTTGGTAAAACCCAAAAAAATTGTATACATTGTACAAATATAGCTTTGTTGTTTTTATTTTTGAAGTAAAATGTTTTTAGGCGCGACTAGGGAGTAAATCTGTGAAAATGTAACACTCGATTCGAGTGCCAATAATTCGCTCTCGATGATATCATTTCTATACGGGGTCGATTGTGATTGGTTGTCGTGTCACGTGAGAGGTTCTTTGATTGTAAGCGTACGTCACCGAAAGCGTGAAGCATATTGTTAGGAATGTCATTAGATTTTAAGGTTACATCGTAGTACAAATCCTGTTTTAATAAAAAATGCCTGAATCAGAAGAATTATTTACCCCGACCCCGTAAATAATCATAATAAAAATAATAAAACAAATGAAACATTTGTGACGTGTACGAAACGTAAGTTTATTGAAATAATTTCTATATTCGTAGTCTATATACATTTTTCAGTTATTAAAACAGAAAATATTTTTATAGGCAAAACAGATATAACAGTTGTTCAAAGAATGAGACTGCATCGCCAGCGAAATAGTCAAAAAAATACAAGCAGTCAATGAATGTATGTTAATTTTGATTACATGAAGTTCTTCAAACACAATTATTACATGATGAGACAAGTTGCGAAAATAATATTTGTTCAAGCGTTGTTTAACATAATAATTCACTGCATTTTTATAGAAATTAAAGAATATTCAAGCAACACAGCTTTATTCTATCATGCCGAAGTTATATCTTTATCAGAATTATATCTCAGACATTTTTGATAGTTTAGAGGAAATCTACATGTTTTTCTTTTATGATGGCTATGAAAACTAATTGCATAATGCATTCCAGCTCCTCTTTCTACTAAAGCTCTTGAAAGTAACAAAGTTAATAAGGTTGAATTAAAATCTTATATTATTTATTCGAGGGAAAGCTATAATTTCGGCACCTGAATCAATTTCCAAAACCGTCAATCAGATTCAAAATTGGTAATAAATTAGTATTTATTTTTACTATCTATGTATAGCAAATATCTATCAATATCTATCAATAGCAAAAAAGTTTTACTTCAATCGCGTACTCTTTTTTATTACAACCTGTTACATTTGATAGCAGTCTCTATTAATTTACAATTATTATTTTTGTTTCTATTTTCAGAAGTATCAATATTTTTTTGCCTACGCACAATTACGCGCAATTGCGCACACGCACTTAATTAATTTCCAACATTTCATATAAAGTGATTTTTGCATTAATTTGAATAATTGTTACTAATCATTTGTGCAAAAAGTTGCAAAATTACAATAAATAATAAATTCATTCCAAGAATCAATTGGATCATACGCATATAAATAAATTTTATTTCACGCACACGGTGCGTGGAAAAAAATTATAAATAGAAGTGTATTGCCTGATGAGATAAAACATATAATTTGCATAGTCTGGTAACACCAGAGAATAATTTCTGGCAATGGGGGAAAAAACTAGTGGTACATGGTATAGTGCCTTAAAGCAAATTGGAAAAGAAATGATAAATAAAAGTGTATTGCCTGATGAAATAAAACATATAATTATACACGATCTGGTAACACTGTTACCAGATGCTAATTTCAGGCAATGTAGAAAAAAACTAGTGGTGCATGGAATTGTGCCTTAAGGCAAATTTCTAGAACATCCCGCAACAAAAATTACATTTTTTAAAAAATATTCCATTTTTTGAAAAAATAAATTTTTGAAATTTTTGAATAAAATTGACATTTTGAAAAAAAGTTTAATTTATATTTTAAAGATTTTCAAGATTAAATTTATCAAATTCAAAGATATCACGTGACAAAATGATCTCGACCAATCATATCAACTCGTTAACCAATTGCGAATCAAATATGTTGTAACGCATTTCCAAAGAAGTTTTACTTCAACATTTGAATAACGTGAGTGACATCTCATCTGTATGAAATGTAATGCTCGATACTATATATTTACCTTGGGTACAGAAAATTCTCTTTTACTTTAATTAAAATATATATTTCTTTTTTTCTCGCTACAAATTTTCTGTCATGTAACAACTAAATTCCTCCTTGAAATAATTTACAAAAAAAAACCTGGGAATAGTCCTATCATAAAGCGTTACTTAATTGTTTGTGATTTAGTGTATTTGATTAATATTTACCTTTACCCTTTACCTTTCTTCGACCAGCTCTCGCACTATCCGAACCGAAGTCGTGCGTGCGTAAGAGTCGAGCGACCTCGACCGATTGAAAAAAAATAAAGAAAAAACGAACGAACGAATGATCTTGATACTGATACTGGACGAGATAGATTTGAATAAAGAGATTCGTCGACGAGATTTCGCAATAATTCAAGATGTTAATTTCATTATTCAATTAATTAATCACAAGATAAGATCATTATTTGATTGGATCAGATGAGTAAGCGCTGGTGCTGGTGCTGGTACTGACTACTGGCTACTGGTAATAATGCATAATTAAAAAAAAAAAAATTGGATACGAGATAATGACAAAGTCAGCTGACGGTGACTACGGTATATTTGTTTATTTCATAAAATTAATGATAATAAACTGGATTGATGTGGGATAAGCTTGTTGTGTTATCTTACGGTAAGATAAAACAACGAAAATACCAAAACACCTATTTTAAGATACTTATATTTGAAGGTATTTGGCGACTTTCCCTAGGGTAAGTTATAGTAGTCGCAAGAAAATCTAAACTGAAATTTTTCACGTTTCAGAGGTTTCTGAACATTTTGTCAAAGCTTAGAAAATATGGATGTGTGCGGATATAAGTTTTTGTCGACGATTTCGGGCGTATAGATGAACCGATTTGAATAATTCAAAAAACAAACTGTTCCTATTGATAGGGAGACGTGCTGATTAGTTTTTGGCAAAATTGGTATTACAGATTTTGAGAGAACGGAGCGTCCGATTTGAATGATTCAAAAACCATTTGACTTGTATTGACGAAATGAAGAACGGATTGAATTTTTGAGATGGCACTTCCAGCGGTTTGGAGATACAGAGGAAAAAGTGCAAAAAGAAGATAGTTGGCGGTCAAAAATGATCATTAGAGAACGTCGATTAATAACGTGATCAAGTTTTAAAAAAAATTTGAAGCCCCCTCCCCCTTGGTGATACGTGTTAAGAGAAAAAATGGTAAAATTTTGAATTTTTTTGAAAATGTAGGTAAAAAAGAAATACACGTGATATATTACTAGACCCCTCTCTCCCCCGCGTGATATTTCGTGATTTTTTGTCAAACTTCCACCCCCTTCAAAGTATACAAAAATTTATACTTCAAATATAAATTTTAAATTTACAAATCGGTTTAATAATCAAAATCACATATAACGTATATAAATTTCATATGCGTTATTCTAATCGTAAGAAATATATCCTCAGATGGATTCATTCGGCATCTCTTGTTAATGTAAACATTCTTAACCTATAAGATCTTCCCTATATAATATATGAGCGATTAAATATTTAGTATTTATAATTATATATTTGAATATTTAATACAATTGTTATTAATCATTGATCAATATTTCAATTCCAGAAATTTCGTTTAAGACACAATGCCATGCACCACTAGTTGCAGATATTGCGACTAGCCCTCTGTCTATTGTTACTTATACGGTGCAGTGATTCTGCGTTATTGAAATCGAATTAAAATGTAAGCATTTTTTTACGTAACACCATATTCGTACGAATAAATAATAAATAATTATAATAATAATTAATTAGAGAATAATAAGAACATATAAATAGGAATATAAGGATTTTAAATTTTTGAGTCTCATTTTTTCCTTAAAAAAATTGTCCTAACATTATTAATTTTGAGTTAAATGCTTCGTCCCTAATGGTGGCAGTGTTGCCAGATGACGTTAAATCTTAGGGTTACCCGATGGCACAACAAAACCCAAACCAAGTACCGACTATCAATTATCATCATCAAATAATAAATAATTATAGTAATGATTAATAAAATTAAATATGAAGATAAAGTTGAAAACGATTTGAATTTGAGTCTCCTAGTTCGCTAAAAATATGGCTTAACATTATTGATCTTGAGTTAAATTCTTCGTCCTTAATGGTGGCAGTGTTGCCAGATGACGTTAAACCATAGGGTTGCCTGATGTCACAACAAAACCCAAACCAAGTACCGACTATCAATTATCATCATCAAATAATAAATAATTATAGTAATGATTAATAAAATTAAATATGAAGATAAAGTTGAAAATGATTTGAATTTGAGTCTCCTAGTTCGCTAAAAATATGGCTTAACATTATTGATCTTGAGTTAAATTCTTCGTCCTTAATGGTGGCAGTGTTGCCAGATGACGTTAAACCATAGGGTTGCCTGATGTCACAACCAAATCTAAACCAAGTACCGGCTATGAATTATCTTTATCAAAAATAAAGAACCAGAAGTTTTTCTAGTTGCTATTATTACTTCAACTTGCTGAGCGTCCTTTTTTACCTAAAAGAAATTGGCCATTATTGATTTTAAATTAAATACTTCGTCTTTAATGGTGTCAGTGTTGCCAAATGATGTTAAATCTTAGTATTACCCGATGACACAACCAAACCCAAACCAAGTACCGACTAGGAAATACCGTTATCAAAAATGAAGAGCCAGAAGTGTTTCTGGTTACTGTTATTACTAAACTTTCTGAACCTTCTTTTCACCCAAAAAATTGGCCATTATTGATTTTAAGTTAAATACATCGTCCTTAATAGTGACCGTGTTACCAGATAACGTTAAACCTTAGGGTTGCCCGATGATACAACAAAACCCAAATCAAGTACTGACTATGAATTATGCATATCAAAAATGAAGGGACAGAAGTTTTCCTGATTGCTATTATTAGTTTAACTTTCTGAGCGTCCTTTTTTCCCCAAAAAATAGACCATTAATGATTTTGAATTACATACTTCGTCCCTAATGGCGGCGGTGTTGCCAGATGACGTTAAATCTTAGGGTTACCCGACGACACAACCAAACCCAAATCAAGTACCGACTATCAATTACCATTATCACAAATGAAGAGCCTTCAATTCAAATTCAAAATAGAATATTTATATTTCAACTTTTCACTCGTGTCCTCGCTTCAAGATCTAATTCTGCGATTGAGACGGAACCTTCGCGGTTCGTGGAGGCGTCGGCGGCGGCGATGATTTTTAATTTGAATTTAATTTGATTTTTTTTTGCAATGTTTTTTTTTTTCACTCTTCGTCCAAGACGTGGGCAGTGGTGAGTAATGTAATGTAATGATAATAATGGTGATGGTGATAATCAAGTCGGTTTTCACATTTTTATTGTCATTGTCTCAGGTTGCATAAGTAAAACGAGTAAAACGAGCGATTCAACCTTCTGTTCGATCTTTGTCATAGATCATCGCTCAACCGTGCACTCCCAATAAATAATAATATAAATAGAAATATATAAATTTATATATATATATATATATATATATATATATATCTTATATATAAAATTCTTCTATAATGATGTATGAAAGGATACTCCTCCTTATTTGGATTATTCGGATTTTGATAAATCTTTCTGAAATTTGTTAAGGATTTTTTTTAGGGTTTATTTGAATTATAAAAATATAGTAACATTGTAGAAATAAATGGAAAAAGAGAACTCAACTGACAAACTAACAAGCAAAAAGCAAAAAAAAAACTGAAAAGCAAACTAAACAATAAGACAACGTTACTAACTATCGTGTATCAAAAGAAAGAGAGGACTGTACTTACGAGCAAACTGAATCTTGAATTAAGAAAAAAGTCTACTGTTGACCAAAAATCTAAATTTAGAAATCAAATGAGAAAGAATCATACAAACAAACAAATTTAATCCAGTATTAATATAAGGACGCTACCGACGACCAAAAATCTGAATTTAAAATCGAAAGAAGAAAATGATACCACTGAGAAGCAAACAAACTTTACAAATTTAAAGAAAAAGCGGACACTACTGATAAGCAAACTTAATCCAGAATTAATAAAAGAACTCTACTGAGGAGCCAACTTAATCTAGAATTAAGAAGAGGACTCTACGGACGAGCAAACTTAATCAAGAATTAAGAAAAGGACTCTACTGATGAGCCAATTAAATTTTCAAAGAAAATCAATTACTACGAAAAAAAAGGCCCAGACGATCTTTACAAATATCTTTCAAACTTTTAAATGTTTTAATTTGGTTCAGAAAAACGTCGATTCCCGAACATACTTTTTCAAATTTCAGTGCCAAACGATTCAGAAAGACTCGAGAAAACATCGCACAAATCGAATTTACTGTCAAAAACATATACTTCTCCTTTGCACTTTTCAAAAAATGCAGTTTTTCTCCAACATGTATAAATATATTTATATATATAATACATATCACAATATTAATATTAATAATAATTAAAATTAATTTCTACAAATAAAATTATATAAATTGTTCATCACATATTTTTACATTTGGTCCACGGTTACATTTTATATGTTATACAATAATATACTAAAATTTAAGTTATTTTAAATATAATATTTTATATATATATAAAGTTATTTCTATATCTTATATATATAAAATTGTTCTGTAATGATGTATGTAAAGAGTAAAGACACTCCTCCTAAACGGTTATTCGGATTTTGATAAATATTTCTGAAGTTTAGTAAGGAAATTTTTTAGGACGTATGTGATTATAAAAATATAGTAACATTGTACCAATAAATGGAAAAAATTGCGAAAAACGGCATGTCGTTGTTTGACATTGAAAATAGTTCGACAAATGAGAACCGTCACCTGCTAGAAATTTCAATTCACTTATGAGCCTAGATAATATTAGAATATAATATACAAGAAAAATGTAATGTCTACATTATTATTGCCGAAAAGCAGCTGAGATGTGCCAGAAATTAATATAAGATACAGTATGTACTTGGCAGGTAAAATCATATAATTCAATTTGACAGATTTTTTTTTTTTAACTAATGCAGTCGTGTTTAGCCTTACTTTACTAAAACACAATACAAAAAAATGTACTTATTCAAAAAATTATTTAGAATTTTGTTTCATGTGTCAAAAATTCATTTGTTTGGCAACTAAAAAATATACGTTATCTTTGGAGGGAAGGGGGTTTATTTTGAATATCACCACATATTACTAAGAATGGGATTCAAAAATTCTCAAAAAATCAGTCACGTGATTTAAGGACGCCTCCTAAGGGTAATCGAGTTTCAGGAATTTTTTGGAGCCCCCTTCCCCGTTGGTGATATGTCGTGATATTTAAAATTACCCTCCCATCCCCATTAAACATTACGTGTATTTTTAGTTAAGAAAAAAGTGAAATTTTTGATTTTTTTTGGTAAACGTTCGGATTTTTTAAAAAAATACAGGTAAAAAATAAATACACATGATATCTTGCTATACCCACCCCTCCCTTCCAAAAGTGTTATTTCGGGATTTTTTGTCAAAACCTCCATACTCCAAAAAGCCTCATGTAATCAATGAACGCGACCTTATATATAAATATATATATATATATATATATATATATATATATATATATATATATTTTCATTTTCGGTGTCAAACGATTCAGAACGACTTGGAACGTCGAAAAAACAAAATTAGCATATCGGATTTCTTGACAAAAATATAAATAAACTTCTCTTAGTTAATAAATGCTAGATAAAAATATTATTTATCATATAAAATATGCACCTATTTAAAAATTTAAAAAAATATCAAACTCAGTAATATATTTAATAAATTCTATTAAAATTCAAAACAATCTCATTCCTCGTCAAAATATACATTTAAAATCAATATTCCAATCACAGCCATCAAACGTCACCATCATCCAAAATCAAAATCTTGAACTCATTATGAACCGACTTAAAAAGTGGTTTAATCTCCTTCAAATGTTTGCTGTACCCGATAATCACCGAAGGCACCAAAGCCAACACAACCACATACAGCCAATAAGGAACAGGTTCAGTGCTTCCAAACGGACAAAACCACATCCCCCGTCTGATGGAATCCCTTATATGGTGCGTGAAAATAGACACAAAAATCATCCATGAAACCGTGTGCATCCATTCTACCCGTCCAAACAAACTCAGTAAATAAATGACGACTGGCACCAGCAGTATTGTGGAACAATGGAAGTACGGTCGAGACATGAGATGTGTAGCATCCTGAGAGAAATAATAATATACATTGTGTACTGGGTACAGCAACTTAATATTATTATTACTTACATATAAGCTTGAGGAGTGTGCCATTATGAAATGGTCAACATCGATAATAGAAGATAAGGCAGCACATAACATGAATTCAAATAAGACGACAGCCAAAGCGTTTCTTTTACGTTTGAACAAAATCACAATGAGCCAAGTCATGGAACCGATGGCACTGTGAATGAAATTATCGATAATTGCACGAAGAACGTCACTTGAGGCTTTCATCGTGAAGAAATCTCCAAAAATTGCTACAGTCAACAGGGACAGTATGCAGAAAGTGAACATTATTGTTTGCATCGTGATGAACTTTGTGGAACTAGAAATAATAAGTTGACTCAGTTTTAATCATCCAGACAAGAAACTGTCATATATCTGAGATTGTTTATACATACATAACCTTCAAAATTTCATGAACAAATCTAGTAACAAACAAAAATAGACAAAGACATTATAAATATAATACATAAAATGTATCACTTACTTTTCCATCTTGTGTAGCACAAATTATTTCAATTTCACCAAATCTTGTAATGTACGCACAATTTGCACAAATTGTTTTAGGTTATCTTTTGTTTTCAAATGCGATTTTAAACTTTTTACAAAACAAATGCTTCTTATCAACGACATGTTATTTAAATATATACGTGTATATTAAAATTAGCTTTTAAATACTAAATATTAGTTGAATTTTAAAGAAATACTGAAACCGACATTTTGCTGTGTCAACTGTTGAAGTAACTAACTTGAAGTTAACGCAAAATTGTGGTTCGCGGTTTTTTTGAAATTTTACAATTTTAAAAGAATTTTTTCAAATTAAATTATTAAAATTAATAGATATTATAATAAAATAAACAGCTTTAATAGAATTTTATAATTTACCAAGCTTTAAATCCTTTAATAATATAATTTTAAAGAAATACTAAACCGAAACACACCTGAAGTTAATGCAAAATGGAGGATAACAGTATTTTTGAAATTTCACAATTTAAAAGTATTTTTTTAAATTGAATTATTAAAATTAATAGACATATAAATGAATTAAACAGCTTAAATATAATTTTACAATTTAATTAGCTTTAAATACTTTAATAATTAAATTTTGAAAAAATACTAAAACCGATATCACAACTGAAGTTAACACAAAATGGAGGATAACAGTATTTTTGAAATTTCACAATTTAAAAGTATTTTTTTAAATTAAATCATTAAAATTAATAGATATTAAAATAGAATAAACAGCTTTAATATAATTTTACAATTTAAGGAGTTTACATTTAAGGACTTTAATAATTAAATTTTGAAAAAATACTAAACCCGATATCACAACTGAAGTTAACCCAAAATGGAGGTTGACAGTATTTTTGAAATTCTACAATTTTAAAAGTGTTTCTTTAATAAATTATTAAAATTAATAGATTTATATATATAAATAGACAGATTTAATATAATTTTATAATTTAACAAGCTTTAAATACATTAATAATTTAATTTAAAGAAATATTAAACCGACACACATCTGAAGTTAACGCAAAATGGAGGTTGACAGTATTTTTGAAATTTTACAATTTAAAAGTATTTTTTTAAATTAAATTATTAAAATTAATAAACATATAAATGAATTAAATAGCTAAAATATAATTTTACAATTTAACGAGCTTTAAATACGTTAATAATTTAATTTTAAAGGAATGTTAAACCGACATAGCACTTGAAGTTAACGCAAAATGGCCGTTGACAGTTTTTTTTTTTGAAATTTTACAATTTTAAAAGTGTTTCTTTAATAGAATATTAGAATTAAATTATAATTAGAATACATAAATAAAATAAATAGCTTTAAAATAATATTTCAATTTAACGAGTTTACTTCAATAATTTAATTTGAAAGAAATACTAAACCGAATACTGAAGTTAACACAAAATGGCGGTTGACAGCTTATTTGAATTTAAAACTTTTTCCAAAAAGTTTTTTTTAATAAAATATTAAGCTTATTAAACGATTCAGAATGACTTGAAACTATTTAATTACCAAGTCGGATTTTCTGTTAATGACGAAAATCAATCCATTATCACTTTAAAAATATATTTCATTAGTTAACCATAATAAGCATTTGCATTAAAATTAATTTAATAAATAATATCAGTTTTTCACTTCACCATTCCGCAACAATAGTGTCGTTATCTTGCAAAGAAAAATAATTTAAATTCTTCGTAACATTATCTAGTTGAATTTTACTCCCTGGATTACTAGGGCTGATGTAGTACAAAGTCGGCACATTGTTTCCTGTGTCAAAGCATTTTTGTATCAACCCAAGAAGACTTTGTACAGTCATTTTAACAGGTAGTTTTTTGATAATCTTCTTGGAGTCTCTTGTGTTTGTGATGGTTACGGTTAGGAGTTTTGATTTTGGCAAGGTAGGCTTTTCGCAAAGACTTGTTTCAGGAGCCCCATATCCTGGTAAAGAACAAAAAGCAATATTATTTCATGTTGGTCTGGAATTTTGATTTGTAACTCACTTGTAATCAATGCTGGATAGCTATTAATCTCATCCACAAACTTCTTCCTCAATATCGGGTCATCACAGCTTTGAGCCCATGCCATACCGTGTTGCTTCAGTAAATCATATTCAGCACCTCTTCGTTCTTCATAAAATATTTCAGCATGGTCGAGATGCTACAACAAAAATAATAATCCGTAAAAATCCATAATACATAAAGAATAATCAACAATGAAATTATAATCTTTATTTACCGTCAAACCTAGCACCCTTGACACAACCTGGCTCCATCGTTCTAAATAACTAATACCTTCACTAACAGCATTACCCAAAAAGCCTAACGATTTGAGACTTTTTAATTTGTTTAATTCGCTTATCGACCTCCACTGAAAAAAAAAAAATTATAATAATAGATACATAACACTTTGTAACAACAAAAATACTTACATTGTCTATTTCATTGTAACTTATACTTAAATGTCTCAAATTGACAAAAATATCACATTTTTCATTCTCCTTGCATTCAGGCAATGAGATCTCCTTTAATTTTATCTCGCTTATTAATAATATTTCTGAAAAAAAAAATGAAAAAAATCAATATATATATATATATATATATATATATATATATATAAACTTTCGTACTTCATTGTATTAAATTTACTGTGTTGTCTTGTACTTTGTTTTTTAGTGTGGTTTTTACATAAAAATTTTTATATCTCAAAAATTTCTTAAGAAACATATTAATTATAGTATTTGTTGTTATAGTAGACATATTAAAGTATAACATACTGAAATTACAAGATTCTGCAACAACTTAAACTATTTTTAAAAAATTTACAAAATTCGAGTATTTTCAAAAATTGGCAACTTTACTACTTTATAGAGTTTTTTGAGTACGTTTTTTGTAAAAATGTATATATCTTAAAAATTTCTTAGAAAACTTATCGATTTTAGTATTTGCCCTTATAGTAGACGTATTAAAGTATAATATACTAAAATTACAACATTCCACAATAAACAAAAGTATTTTAAAAAAAATTACAACATATGAGTATTTTCGAAAATTTACAACTTTTCTGTTTTATCGACTTTTTCGGGTACTTTTCTCATAAAAGCGCAAGTATCTCAAAAATTTCTTAACAAACTTATCGATTTTAGTATTTGCTGTTATAGTAAACATATTAAAGTACTGCATACAACAATAACAACATTCTACAACAAAGAAAATATTTCTAAAAAATTTACAACATGGGAAACTTTACAAATATAATCAGTTTTTTTAGTGTAGTTCGTTTATAAAAACGTAAATATCTTAAAAATTTCTGAAGCAACTCATCGGTTTTAGTATTTGTTTTTATTTAAGACGCATTAAAGTATAAGAAACTTAAATTTCAACATTCTGCAACGAACGAAAGTATTTTTTAAAAAATTACAACTATATTAATTTTTCAGTGTTCTATATTGTTCAGGTACTTTTTTCATATAAATGCACATATCTTAAAAATTTCTAAAGAAACTTATCAGTTTTAGTATTTGTTGTTATAATAGACATATTGACATACAACATACTAAAATTACAAGATTCTGCAACAAAAGGAAGTATTTTTAAACATTGACAACTTTTCTATTTTCCGAAATTTTTGAAGTACTTTTTTCGTAAAAAATGTATTTATTTCAAAAGTTTCCTAGAAAACTTATTAATTTTAGTATGTGTTGTTATAGTAAACGTATCAAAGTATAAAATACTGAAATTACAATATTCTACAATATTCAAAAGTTTTTTAAAGAAAGTACAACAAATCTATATTAAATCATTAATTATTCATGTTTTTCGGGTACATTTCTCACAAAATTAAATATATCTTGAAAATTTCTCAAGAAACTTATCAATTTTAGTATTTGTTGTTATAATAGACATATTAAAGTATAATATGCTAAAATTAGAATAATCTACAACAAACGAAAGTATTTTTATAAAATTTACAATTATACTATTTTAATTTATCAAGTTTCTTTGGTGTAGTTTTTACATAAAAATGTAAATATCTTAGAAATTTCTAAAGAAACTCACCGATTTTAGTATTTATTTTCATAGTAAATATATCAAAGTATAACATACTAAAATAACAACATTCTACAACAAACAAAAGTATTTTTAAAAAATTGATGCCAAAAAAGATGCCATAGTATTTTAAGAAATGGCAACTCTACTACTTAACTTTATCATGTTTTTTTGGGTACTTTTCTTATATAAACGCAAATATCTCAAAAATTTCTTAGAAAACTTATTGATTTTAGTAGTTGTTATTATAATAGACGTATTAAAGTAAAACATAATGAAATTACAACCCTCCAGAACAAACAAAAGTATTTTTAAAAATTCAGTACATGCAAAAGTTTGAAAAAATCATTACTCTACTACTGTATATATATATATATATATATATATATATATATAAATAAATAATAAATCTATTATCATCACCTAAATTTTTCAAATGTCCCAACTTTTCCACCTCCTTCCAATCGCATATGTCATTAGCATCCAAATTGAGTTCTTTAATATTTGCAAATAAATTATCGTCTAGTGTTCTCAATGATGTAATATTATTTTTTGCTAATTTTAATTCAATCAGTCCCGGCATCATTTTTGATATACTTATAGCATTGTCAAATGTTAAGTTTCCAAAGCATAAAGCAAATGATTTTAATGATTTGAATTTACCTTCAAATTGTGATAAATCTTTTTCATTGAAATCTAGTATGTTTTTACTAAAAGGATAAAAGAAATATGTGAATATGGTGGTAAATGTATTTAGTAATTATTATAAATTATTACCTCAAGTCTAATAATCTAAGGCAAGGCATAGCTTCAATAATATCAGCTACGGTTCTCCAATTGCTGATTAAATTATGATTCAAACTTAATTCTTCAGCACTCGGGCACAGCCCGTTTAATTTCTTGGTGTTCACATATGAGATTTTTTCACCCGGTAGGCATATGTTAACCAGCTTATCTAGATTACTACAAAAATACATCCATTTTATATAATTTGTTTACAATTATATATTATTATATATTATATTATATATATTTAGGTTACTAACCTTTGTTTTTTTCCAACTTTATTCAACCCGACGACTTCAAAACTAACAGTGTTCAAAACTTTTCTGCACTCTTCTAAAAGTACAGGGTTTAAATACTCGGCATCAGTTTTGTGCAAATATCGTCTTCCTAGAGCATCCACAAACTCTACCCCAACATTTATTTTGTTACGTCTTACTAAAGAACCGGACTTAGGATACCTAAAACAATATAAAGAATTAGTACAAAGTTAATAATGTTTATATACTATGTTTTCTTTTACCTTGTTGTAAAGTATTGTTTTCCATTAACAACTCCATTATGTTTTCCCCGTTCAGCATCATCCCAGTCCATACCGATCCATTCCCCATCGTAGCCTTCGACTTGTCCAATGTATTTAACAGTTCCTACATAATTCTGGCATAAAACTCTAGAGCCCACACTAATATTATAATCTTCTTTCATTGTACAAGAATTCCCTCAACATTTATAGACAATTAGGATATTGACATAACCAAGTTATGAAGTACAAAAATAAATTTTATTACAATACAATACTGTTAGTTAAACTCGTTAAAACGTTGTTTTAGAAAAATACATAAATATTTATAGAAATTGAATCATGTGTGTTGTTTTTGGCAAATTTGATTTGACAGTTTGCACTTGAAAACAAAATGTAGTATTTTTTGTAGTACTGTATGTAGTATTTTGTACAGTATTAGTTGTATAAATACTTTTTACACTATCACAAATAAATATAAACATATATGTTAATAAATAATTGTTATAATTTATGTTTTAAGTGTTTAAGTAAAACATGATGTCATTTGAAGTTGACAGGTGCAAAATGTCGCGGTTGACAGTTGACGCCATTGTGGATTTTACGAATTCAACAAAAATGGCGCAAAATTTAAATTTGTTTTCATAAATTTTAATATAATTAAATGCTTAAAATTATAATATACTAGGTGTGAGTAGCTTTTTGTCTTAAGGAAAATATAAACGCAATAAAATTGTCAACATATCTATATTACTATACAGCACTTAATAGCTTTTCATACAAAATTAAATAAAAAACATAAGTTAAATTTAAAATTCTATATGTACTATTTGTGGATTTTATTGATTCCATTTTTTTTAAATTATTATTAAATCGGATTTTTGGATGAAAAGCATTCTGTTTCATTTTCAATATAGTTTATTATATAAATAAAAAAAATACTCAAAACAAATTGACCTTAATATTAAATAGCATCACGTAGTACTCTCTTTTCTAACTTTTCTCGTTCCATATTTTGTAGTTGTTCCAATGTTAGCAATGATACTCCTAATTGATCACCTTTGGGAAACGGTTGGGCCATTTGTCTTAGCCATCGTCTTGCCAACTAGAAAAAACAGTCAATAATAAAAAAAATTATCTATATATATATATATATATATATATATATATATATATATATATATATATATATATATATATATATAAAGGGAGAGGTTTTTCTTCAGATGGTGAAATAATATGATAAAATTGTTTGTTAGGCATCCATCCAGTAATTAAAAAAGTTTTATAGAAAAAAAAAGTTTTTATTCAGAGAACATACGTTTCGGGTCTAGATTTGACCCATCTTCAGTGCTACAATTAAATATTTCAGGGTTACAATTTAAAACAATATAAAAAATACATAATTACAGACAAAAATAAATAAAAACATGTAAAAAAACATAAATCTAACCAATTTAATAAATTAGTTTCAAAACAAATATATATTGTGAAAGAATATATGAAAAACAACCATAAAATAAACAAATGTAAAGAAACTCACCATACAAATAAATTTGAAAAAAAAAATACAAAAACGCACGAAATTGCAACGAAAAAATAATATAAAACAAAAAATTGATAAAATAACGTCGAGTTATGATAAATTTATCATAAATAAAACTGTTTTTTAATTACTGGATGGATGCCCGAGAAACAATTATATATATATATATATATATATATATATAATGATATTTACCTGAATACATTCTTCCGTACTCAAATTACAATAATTATCAGTCAAATGTTCTTGAATCCATTTAGGTAACTTTGTTCGTTTATCAGATCTTGAAAATCTTTTATCAGCAAATATCATAATACCATAGTCGGTTTTACCACTAAAAAAATAAATATTTAAATGCAACATCAACCACAAATTATTAAAAATATAGATCTATATATTAGGTTGTCAAATATCTCCCTTCCGCTTTTTTGCTCTTGGTTTATAATACAAAAAGGCGGAAGGGAGATATTTGACAACCTTATATAAAAAATATTAATTAACAAAATAAAGAATTAAATCTAAATATGTATTGTTCTATAAATCTTTCAACTACAACTAATATTATTATTATTATTATTATTATTACCGTATAGCTCTCCCCACGCATTGTGCAGCATGCCTCATTGCATCGAATGTTAGAAAATCATTTTCTCGTATCTGTAAATTTAATAATAAAAAAATAAAGAAAATCACTTTTAATTTGACCGTCGTCAATAATATTATTACTACTAGTACTAGTTAAAAATGATTTATAATTTTTACCTGAAACTGATCCCTCAAATACTCCAAACGTGCCTTCAATATCCTAGATTGAGTATAAACATAAGGAATGCCAAACATGAGCACAGCCCTTCCGTAATGATGGTCAAAATCGACTCCTTCGGAAACTTTTCCACGGGCTACTGCTAATAATACAGCACCTCGGCCACTATCACAAGCCTGAGATAATAGAAATATATTAAATTAATATATATATATATATATATATATATATATATATATATATTAACAAAGTCTAATAATCGGGCATAACATCAATAAAAAACATGAATTTCTTTCAAAAATTTATTTTAAATCCATACGTTTCGGCTATAATCCTAGCCTTCATTCAGTGGAAACTAAAAATAAAATTAAAAACTAAAAACAATTGAATTGGAGTGAAAAGAAAAAAATAAAATAGTAATTAGTACTTACAATTAGTTAATCTTAGTGTTAAATTGGAAAATTTTAATAATCCATGGTATCAGGATATGGTAATGCACTACACTATGTATTATAAACATTAACTTGAAATTACACAATATTTTCACAAAATACTAATTTTAAAAAATCACAAATGGATAGTGTGTTATTCGTAGACTAGTTGAAGATATAATGGAGAAAGACATTTTTAAAAAATATTTTTATCAAGATTCTACACATGTGTGGAACGAATTGCGAATCCTTTGCGCGTCGTTTTTATTGTTTGTGAGAAATTTGGAAATGTTTTTTAAATAGAAGAGATTTGTGTCGCACAGCGTGTTGAGTTCATTCCGTTTATTTATTGTCTTATTGTTATAAATAGTTGAAAAAGATCCTTCTATAATTCTTCGTTTAAATAAATTTTGTTCGAATTGCAGTACAGTCGGGTTAGAAAAGTCCATATTGTGTTTTAAAGTGTAAATATGGTCTGCAAGTACAGCTTTGTATTGTTTCGGGCTTTTTGAATTGTTCTTATGTTGTTGTAACCGTTTATTAAAGTTCTGGCTAGTTTCTCCTATGTAAATTAAGTTACAATCTAAACAATTTATTTGATAGACGAGATTTTTGCATAAGCCTCGGAACGCGCAAAGTACAGAAGTCGTGGCAGAAATTACATAATTTTACT
Source organism: Ctenocephalides felis (assembly GCF_003426905.1). Classification (NCBI taxonomy): domain Eukaryota; kingdom Metazoa; phylum Arthropoda; class Insecta; order Siphonaptera; family Pulicidae; genus Ctenocephalides; species Ctenocephalides felis. The sequence continues at coordinate 63,521,857 of NW_020539725.1, read as the reverse complement.
TACATTTTTGTTTAAATAAAACTATCATTTTTCTGTTTACATCATACAAAAAATTATAAAAAATGCTTGGTGTTGACAAGTTAGTTGTATAAATGTTAGTGCCAATTTCTAGTGTTGTGTACACTTCTCTAGATGTAACCTACCAACGTTAATATCCACTGATGATGACATTAAATTGAATGTAGAAACGTTTGGAATCAAAGATTATTTTATAAATCTTTGCCTTTTCTTTGTTTGATGTATCGCCCTCAAGAACTCCTTCATATATATATATATATATATATATATATATATATATATATATATATGTATATACGAGGTCTGTTCAAAAAGTACCCGAAATTTTCGTTTTTTCAAAAAAATATTTATTTATTCGTCTACATTAATGTGGTCCCCTTCAAAGTAGTCCCCCCCAGATATAATACACTTATGCCAGCGTTTTTTCCAATTTTCGAAACACCCTTGATATTCACTTTTTGATATGTCCTTGAGCACTCTCAGCGATTTTCTTCAATCGAGGAAAACCGCCGTCCTTTCATGGGTCTCTTCAACTTTGGGAATAGGAAAAAGTCACACGGAGCCATATCTGGTGAATTTTTGCACTTTGCAACACTTTATTTCATTTTTTACGCAAAATTTAATACAAATTCTTTGACTTTTTCAATTCTTCCATTGTAAAAATCGCCGAGCTCAGAAAAACACGTCGAACCTTAGCGACTACCACAGACAAAGTAAACAGTGAATATAGCTGAAAATTTCATCATACTTTAGGGGCATGTATACCAACACAATAAAAAAAAAATTTTGACAATCAGACACTCCAGACCCGCGAAATTTAATTATTAGTAATTCCGGGTACTTTTTGAACACACCACGTATACTTACCTTGACATAATACATGAGAGCATAACTAGTTTCAGCACTGTCTTGTGTTTCTATAAACAATAATTTGTATCTATACAAAGTATCGATAATTCCTTGATCGTACCAAGAAGCCACGACTGATTCCAGATATAAATACGATGGAAAGAAACACACAACACCATCGGGTACATTTTTGGCAACCTGGAACAAAAATGGGAATTGATACAAAAAATAGAAACTTTACCTTTGACCACGTATAGTAATTATTTATACATATAAATAAAAATTTGAACAAGAATGCGATTCTGCTACATCTAGTTATCAAGATGGGAAATAGCGCACGTATAGTGTATTAGATGCATCATCGAGTAAAACATTCCATTCAGCATCGCAATTAATGTGCTTAAGAGCATAAAAGGCACGGTAGACATACATCAATTTATATATATATATATATATATATATATATATATATATGGATATGTTATTTTATATCTTAGTTATAATATTATTTCTATAACTATTTAGACTAACCTCGACTAATAATTGTCCATAATTCCTAATAACAGCTGCATCTTCACGTGTCTCATACCGACTCGATATAGCAACTTGGTCATTGCCTTTTGAAACTATCTAAAAAATAAAATAAAATAATATATATATATATATATATATATATATATTTATATTTAATATTTTATATATTTTTTACCATTGGTAATAGGCAAGGCCTTGCCAAAGTCATCGTAAACGATGACATTATCACAGGTTGAAAATCCAAAATCTTTGGATACATATCCAAAGGTGACAAAGTTCCTGATGTGATGACAACTGATTGAAATCTTGAGAAAACTGGCCTCATGGCTAATGATGAATCTAAACAACTGAAAATAGAATTAAAAATCAATGAAAATTATTAATCAATATGATATAAAAATCTATGGGATCCTAAATTTTCACACATGTACTGCAAACTCTTATTTCATCATTTGAAATATCTACATCGAATTTAAAAATATTACATCAATTATTATTAATGCTCAGACATATGTTCAGGTGTTCCCCAGGGATCCATTTTAGGGCCAATACTATCTATTATTTTTATTAATGCCATATCTGAAATTATTAGCTGTCCACATTTATTATTTGCAGATGATCTCAAACTATATCTCAAAATAAATTCTATTGATGACTGCTTATTATTACAGTCTCAACTTGACTCTTTCCACTCTTGGTGTGTCTATAACAAATTACATTTAAATATATCAAAGTGCAAGATTCTTAGTTTTTCACATAAGCGCGCTACAATACATTTTGATTATAAAAGCATTGATAGATGTAATAAAATTTCAGATTTAGGAGTTCTATTTGATTTTGGTTTGTTTTTCACGGATCATATAACTGAAATTTGTAATAGGGCACACAAATCTTTAGGTTTGATACTGAGAAATTGTTAACAATTCAATTCTAACAATGCACTTTTTTGCATGTACTATTCTATTGTAAGTTCAAAATTAGAATATGGTTCGATTATTTGGTATCCTCATCAAATCAACAACTCTGATGCGATAGAGAAGGTTCAGCGAAAATTTCTGAAATATCTTTATTTTAAAAGATATAAAATTTACCCTGAACGTGGCTTTGACCATAACACTTTACTAAAAGAATTTGGTATTCCTTCCCTTGCCTCACGTCGATTTATCTGTACAATTATGTTCTTATTCAAACTTTGCCATAATACTATAGACCGTCCTATTATTCTTAACCAACTATCCTTCAATGTTCTAAGGCTATCTAAGCGTTCACAATTATTTTTCAATTATCCTACTCCTAAATCTAATATTCTCTTAAATTCGCCTATTCTACTTATGTCCTCTAACTTTAACTTAATTAATAATGAAATAGATATTCACAACAACACTTCACCTAATCAAATAATCTCCATCTGCACAAGTTAACCTTTTTATTTTCTTTCCAAATATCTCATTATTTTATATTATTCTGTAAATAATTAATATTGTTACATTCCGTATTATATGTAATTTTACGTTATGCATTTTATGTTAATAACTATATGTTGTAATTTTGTATATATGTTATTTTATATTCATTGTGTAAAATAATTGTATTTTTGAGTCTTCTTGGAAGAAATCTGTGGGCTATATATTTAACTAGTGGGGTGTATGGCATCGTGCTTTAAGGCAAATTGCTAGAACTTCCCGTACCGTAACAAAATGTTCGAGAAATACTGAATGTTTTCAAATAGATTATTATTAATATTGTAACATTGTCTAATATTTATAAGAGTTACATAAACTAAATTGCAAAGTTGAAATTATTCGTTTAAAGTATATTAGAACTATAGTCAGAATTAAAAATAAAATCTAAATTATTTTCGATATACCAAAAAAAAAAATGAAACAAATTTTTTTTTCCAAAACCAATTATTTTGTTAAGACAAGCAGAAAGTTCTTTGAATCATTTAAATAGGACGCTTAGTTCTCTCAAAAACTGTCATTTTTGCACATTTAGCTCCGTATCTTCGAAATGGCTGGGCCTGCCTTTGCCAAAAACTAATAAACACTTCTCCCAATCATTACTAATTGAATGTTTTTTAGATCATTCAAATCGGATACTCCGTTCTCTCAAAAATTCGATTTCTATTTTCTGCACTCTTTGCTCCGTATCTCCGAAACGGCTGGACCTGCCTTTGCCAAAAACTAATCAGCTCTTTTCACTATCAATAGGAATCGAATGTTTTTTGAACCATTCAAATCGGTTGATCCGTACGCCCAAAAACGTGGGCAAAAATTTGTATCCATACACACACACACACACACACACACATCCATTTTTTCTGAAGTATGCCAAAATGTTCAGAAACCTTCAAAACGTCGAGAAATGTAAAAATTTTCAATTCCGATTTTCGGCCCATTACAATAACTTACCCTACGGGAAGTTAATAATATTGTTACATTCTGCATTATATGTAATTTTATGTTAAGCACATTATGAATTTTACTATTTGTATGTATGTTATTTTATATTCATTGTGTAAAATAATTGTATTTTTGAGTCCTCTTGGAAGAAATCTATGGACCATATATTTAAAAATAAATAAATAAATAAATAAATATATAATAATAGCAATCTGGTTCATTGTTTTTTCGTAATTAAACATTATATGCCCTAACTTTCACCCTCCTACCACAAACCTCTATTTAGTGATTTCGTGATTTTATTCATCGATATTATTATATATCGACAAATCAATCTCAGCGTCCACAAATTAAAACAAGTGCTTGTCAGAAACAAAAATTGTTAATAAAATTTCAATATCAATTACCACAATGGCTGTTCAGAGGGACGATAAAGCCCTAACGATTACAAAAGGATTAAAAAACTACGGAACAGATGAGATGAGTGTGAAGATTTCCAATAATAACATAGTTATCGAGGGGGCTCATCATGATGAAACTGGAAAAGTCGTCGACAAGTTCGTCAGTCAGTACAGTCTGCCACCAGGCCATAGACCAGAAAACGTCGTTGCTGAATATTCGAAGTCTAACCAGACGTTGACGGTCACTTCTAGACCTTCACATGGACCTGATATTAGTGTACCGATTAGAATTGTCGATTAGATAAAGGAATCTTTGGAATATACGATGATTTTGAGCAAACTGTGTTTTATTTTCATAGATGTAAAGCTCTCTTACCCAGCATTCTATGCAAAAATTGACGTTTGTTGACTTTTAAAGTTACCACAATTTAAACTATCGAGTTTGGCTGATTATCTGACCATTTATTTCGTTTTTGCAAATAAGATAAATGATCTTTTGACCATAAAATCCAAAATTTATCTAGCATGGCAGTTAATTGCTTATACATCGTTGAAGAATTTAATTTTTCAAAATTTGGTTCTGGAATTGTAGTTAAAAAATATCCAATCAAAAAATGACTAGGCGATAACTACTGAAAACTAGAAACATCATCTGTTATTGCCATAAGAGGACGTGAATTAAGAATTGCTTCCACCTGTAATAGTACTGTTAAATATTCCTCGAAAGTTAAACAGAAAGAGCCTATTATCCTTCGAAGGTGATATTTCATAATTTTTATACTTCCTTCTCAAATTTTCAAAGAATTAAGTTACACGATAATATAAAATTAATAACAAATACTAAATTCGTATTCTACTCTTCGAGCCCTTTCAAATGATATATCACATGCAAATTAGTGTTCGGGATTTGCCTTGAGGCAAGTTGCACTTGCAGTTAATATGAATTTTAAGGAAGTCATGTTACACGATGATGAAAATTAATAACAAATATTAAATTCGTATTCTCCTCTTCGAGCCCTTTTAAATGATATATCACATGCATAAATCTGTACCAAAAAAGCCTATTGGCAAGTTGCACAAACTCAACTAGATTATTAAATAACTTCCCGTAGGGTAAGTTATAATAATCGCAAAAAAATCGAAATTGAGAATGTTTGCATATATTCACGTTTCAGAGGTTTCTGAATATTTTGGTATACCTTAGAACAAATTGATGTGTGTGTATGTCTGTAGTATGTATGTATTTTTGGATACAATTTTTCGTCCACAATTTCAGGCGCACAAATCAACTGATTTGAATGATTCAAAAAATATTCGATTCCTATCGATAGGGAGATGTGCTGATTAGTTTTTGGCAGAGGCAGGTCTAGCCGTTTTGGAGATACAGGACAAAAAGTGTCATAAACGGTAATTCAGTTTTTGAGAGAACGGAGTACCCGATTTGAATGAATCAAAAAACATTTTACTTGTAATGACAAAATGAAAAATTGATGAAATTTTGGTAAGGCAGGTGAAGAGGTTTTGGAGATACAGAGGAAAAAGTAAAAAAAAAGATATTTGGTGGTCAAAAATGAATATTAGACGTATGCACATCAAAGTATCAGATATTTGATAAAGTTTTTGAAAATTAGTACACGTTTTTTTGTTACAATTTTGTTGGGTTCCGTACAAAGTTTAAAGTTTACTTATAGGGTTCAAGCTAATTTCAAAATTTTCCGAAAAAATTCAAAATTTTCAAAAATATGCAAATTTGTATACTTCAAATATTAAATTCAACCCTTTTGATTCGGATGCCGCCGCTCCGGCGACAAAATTCATATAAATCTCGCAATTCGCGAGTGGAAAAAGTTAAATTTACAATTCGGTGCATTATTCTAATCGTAAGAATTATATCCTCAGATGGATTCACTCGGCACCTCTTGCTACTGTAAACATTCTCAATTGCTTTGAGCGATAAGATCGTCACTGTATATTTTATGAACGATAAAATATATAGTGATTATAATAATATATTTAAAATATATTTAAAATAAAATCATTGATCAATTTTTATTGATTACTGATTTTTTTCCCTCAAATATATAATTCTGGTACGGGAAGTACCAGCAATTTGCCTTAAGGGGGTCTTCCTATGTGATGGGTTGAAAAAATCGATCTTTTTTTTTCATAAATTGCTCCCTTAACATGTCTAGAATACGGTAGTAAAGCGATTTTAGAAAATTCGAAGTCGTTTTAAAGATACAGCCGGTAAAAGAATATAGTAGTAGTAATAGTTTTTAACGGACTTGAAACTTTAAGGCACGATGCCATACACACCACTAGTTTATTATAACTTTTACCCTTACCTGAAATACAAAATCGGGTTCGAAACATTCGGAGTCTTATCATCGAATGGTTCAACAATAATAGTAAATCCATGTGTATACGTGGAAACCAATGTAGCTAAATGTGTGATCAAAACCAGGGCTCCAAAATCAGTCATATCCGTCACTTCCAGAGTCCGAAGCAGAGAAGCGAGTCTTTCTGCACAAAATCTCAGAGGCTTTCTTTCGATGCATACTTTTGACTGGATGTCTTTGAGAAAACCTGAGGTAAAAGATAATAAATAGTTTCTGTATTATGTTTAAGAAATTTTTTTGTAAAAAAATGTAGTATACCTGCTGGTGATTCCTGCACGACATGCTGCACCCGAAGCCTGGTTTTGATGTATTCGACAAATCTTTTCAGAATCCTACAAAGTGTTCTGCGTTTCTTATATTACCAGGAACGACTTCTGCAAATGAAAAAGGAATATGTTATTATAAATTTGTTCAAAAATATGCTAAATTCAATTCGTAAAATTATATCCTTCTAATAGAGAAAAACAAGTAATGTACAATAATAAAAATCTGATAGTAGAAAATTGTGGGAATTGGTAATATTAGTATTGTTTTAGTGTGTAACTTTCTGATTAGATATTCTTATACTTAATTACATTATTAACTTTCCGTAGGGTAGTTATAGTAATGGGCCGAAAATCGAAATTGAACATTTTTTCATTTCTCGACGTTTTAAAGGTTTCTGAACATTTTGGCATACCTCAGAAAAAATGGATGTGTGTGTGTTTTGTATGTCCGCATTTTTCGTCCACGTTTTCGGCCGCACGGATCAACCGATTTGAATGGTTTAAAAAACATTCGATTCCTATTAGTAGGGAGATAAGCTGATTAATTTTTGGCAAAGGCAGGTCCAGCCGTTACGGAGATATAGAGCAAAGAGTGCAGAAAATTGAAATCGAGTTTTTGAGAGAATTGTATGATCGGCGATTTGTATGATCGATTTGTAAGATCCAAAAAACATTCAGTTCGTAATGACGGGAAACAGTGGTTATTAGATTTTGGCAAAGGTAGGCCCAGCGGTTTCGGAGATACAGAGCAAAATGTTAAAAAATGGCAGTTTTTGAGAGAACTAAGAGCCCGATTTAAATGATTCAAAGAACTTTCTGTTTGTTTCAACAAAATAATTGCTTTTGGAAAAAAAATTTTTGTTTCTAATTTTTTTTTTCAAAAAATATTTTTGTAATTTTGGATTAAAAATACAAAAAACTACCCAGGTTAAGCACAGTCTGAGCGCCACTCTCTTACAAATGTTTACCCATGTGCGTTTAGACTGTTTATGTACTTTTTCAATTTTGTGAAAACTATTTAAAAATGTGAAAATGCCGCCAAGCTAAGCACAGTGTAAGTGAAAATGTCGCACAGAATGATTTGCAAATGCGTTTAGACTGTGACTATACGGGAGCACTTTTTCAATTTTGTGTAAATTAGGCAACTATTTTTTTTTTAAATTGAATTCGAAATGAAATGACGATTGTTAATGTTCTGTAGATAAATTGTTATATGATTTACATTTGATTTGGTACAGTATTTGTAATAATATATTTGAAAACGTTTAAAATTTCTCGAATATTTCATTACGGTACGGGAAGTTCCAGCAATTTGCCTTAAGGCACGATGCCATACACTACTACTTAAAATTTAAATTATCATTTATCATGTTAATGCATTTCCTTTAATGTTTCAAGATACATCCGCTAGCAGCGCTGCCATCGCAAACAATGACAGTCGACCCGCCATATTTGTTGTTCTATATAAACACAAAGTTGAGGTTAAGTTTGACAGATCTTACCATGTGCTAAAATCAAAATAATTAATATTTAACAATGGGTTCTAAATTTCGTGGCAAAAATACAAATTCCAAACACAAACCAAATAAATCAAAATTCAAACGACATAATGGTAAATCGAAACCAAAACAGAAGCAAAATCAAAACAAACACAGTTCAAGATTTTTGGCAAAAGTGCAAAACCAAGAGGCTGAGGAAAGGTTAAAAAAACAACGCATGAGAGACTTAGAAATACAAAATCAGCAAAGTGATAGCTCTGAGGAGGAGCAGGTTGAAAATCCATTGAATATGCTTCTTTCGTCTTTTAATAATAGAGAGGTAAAGGACAGTAAGGCTTGCAGTTCTGATGAAGACTCCATTGGGAGTGATTCTGATGATGACGAAAATTTAGATGACGAAAACTTAGATGATGAAGAATTAGATGACGAAGATATGTCTGATGAAGATAACAAAGATGATAATTTAGAAGATAACGAGGATGCTGAAATGCACTCAGACAACGATGAATCAGATAATAAAGAAACCCAAGAAAAAATTGATCTTCCAGGTTCTGCAGATGCTACGGAAGATTTACCAGCGTCCGACAACTTCAGCATGCACCTAGATCACGAATTAAGCCCGGAGTTACTAAATATCTTGTCAAATAAACCTGTAAAATCATCAAATCATGAATTAACATGGCCTGCGCTGGGTAAGTTATTTGTAGATATTCCAACATGTGATAAACCGGTTGATAAAACCATTAAAACCCTTGACGATGATGTTACGTATGCAACAGAAGGCACAAAGCCTGAACGTATTGATTTAAATAAATTAGACTGGTTAAAAATTGGTTTGAAACAACAATTGATACCACATGTGGTAAAAGAAGTAACACCTTTACAATCGGAACTGTTTTCTATAATGAATAATTACCAAGATTTGTATTATCCTAACCGCACTTTACAAAATGGTGAAGAAGTGAGGTACACGTATTGTTTGCATGTTTTAAATCACGCGCTTAAAACCAGGACTAAAGTTTTGCACCATAATTCCAAAATTTTGCAAAACAAGAATGAAGTTCCTGATCGGTTTAGAGATCAAGGTTTTGTGAGGCCGCGGATTTTGATTGTCGTACCATTTCGTGATAGTGCTTTAAAAATTGTTAAAATTTTAACAAATTTGCTTGTCCCGAATAGAGGTGGAGGTGTGCAAAATAGTTTACGGTTTGAGCAAGAGTACGGGGGTGAAAGTATAGCTTTTCCTAAACACAACCCCAAACCCGAAGACTACGAACAGTTGTTTACAGGAAACACCGACGATACGTTTAAACTCGGCGTGGCGGTTACCAAAAAAAGTATAAAACTGTACGCTGATTATTACGGTTCTGATATTATAATCGCGTCCCCCTTGGGTCTACGTATGTCCGTAGGTGCACCCGGAGAGTCTCACAGAGACTACGACTTTCTTTCATCCGTAGAACTACTTGTAATGGACCAAGCAGACGTATTTTTAGCCCAGAATTGGGATCACATTCTCCATACAATGGAGCACATGCATTTACAACCAAAAGAGTCTCACGATACAGATTTTGCACGTGTACGCATGTGGGCTTTGAATGGTCACACCCGATTGTACAGACAAACCATACTTTTATCATCACACGATATACCACAGTTGCGTGCTTTTGTACGTGGACGGTGCTCCAACTACAGGGGCTCAGTACGTGTAGTAAATCCTGTAATCGGAGGCTCCATACGCGAAGTTGTAGTCACATTACCTCAAGTATTCCATCGAATAACTTGTGCTACAGCTGCTGAAGCTATTGACGCACGTTTTAACTATTTCACCAAAAAAGTCTTGGGGCAGTACCGGAGCCCTGCAATGGCCCAGTGTTTATTATACATCCCCGACTACTTCGACTACGTACGTTTACGCAACTATTTCAAACGCGAAGAAATAAACTTCACACAAATCTGCGAGTACACGAAAGACTCCAAGATGGCACGAGCAAGAGACATGTTCTTCCACGGTATAGCCCCCATAATGCTGTATTCAGAACGAGCACACTATTTCAGAAGATCTCGTATCAAAGGGATAAGACATATAATTTTCTATCAGCCTCCAGGATGGCCACATTTTTATTCTGAGATGTGCAATTTGATGCAGGAAGCTAACCAGAATCGCAAGACTGGTGTTGATAATAATATGACTGTTACGATTTTGTTCACGAAACATGATTTATTGCAAGTGGCTGGTATCGTTGGAACGGAGAGGGCTGGACAGTTGACACATTCGAATAAGGATGTACATATGTTTATGACTGGGGATTGAGAAATCATTAATGCAATTGTATATATATATATATATATATATATATATATATATATATATGATTATTTTGTATATGTAAAATATAATTTAAGAACAAATTTAATCTTTTATTAGTTGAAATTATGAATTTATGTTTTCAGGATAAAGAATGGAGTTTCAGTATTTAGATTTAGAACTAGTGGTGTATGGCATCGTGCCTTAAGGCAAATTGCTGGAACTTACCGTACCAAAAATTATTTTTTCAAATAAGATTAATTTTTTTTTAAACCTCGAAAAAATTTGATTTTTGATAAATTTTTAATCTTTGAAAAAATTGACTTTTTTGAGAAAAAATGTTTTTTTATTTTGAAATATTTTAGAAATTCTGAACTTTTTTCAAAGCAATCGTAACTGCATAGAGACGAAATAACGAAGCGCATAAGCGCCGCGCCGCCGTCTAACGGATAAGCATTGGTACGGAACCCATAGGAATGTAAACAAAATTTATACTTAGTGTTAAAATCTCCATAAAATATCTGATAATTTGATGTGCATATGTCAAAATATTTCATTATAAAATTGAATAATCTAACAAGATTTTTAAAATCCTATCAAAGTTTTCATTAGTCATTAAAACCGATAAAATTCATTATAATCCTAAATTTTTTTTATTCTATATTTATATTTATATTTTTCAAGGATCTGCTAAAAATTTCAATAATAAGCTAAATAATGCTAAAAATTTCAATAAAAAAAATAATTTGCAACTAAAATTCTAGTTTGTGATAAAAATCATAAATCTGCTAACAAAAAATCGTGATTCTGCTAGAAAATTCATAAACTTGTTAAAAAAAAAATTAATAAGCTGTTAAAAAATCAATTAATCTGCTGAATAAATCATAAATATGCTAAAAAAATAATTAAACTGATAAAAAACTCATAAATCTGCTAAACGAAATAATTAATACTATAAAAAAAATAATGAATGGCTAAAAAAAACATTAATTTACTAAAAAAATTATGAATCTGCTAGAAAATTCATAAAGTTGCTAAAGAAAATAATTAGGCTGATAAAAACTTCATTAATCTGCTAAATAATGATCATTTTTGGTCGCTAAAAGGCATATTTTTTTTTTTTTACTAGATCTCCGAATCCGCTAAACCTGCCTTCTCAAAAATTCAGTTCTTCTCTTTAAATACAATGTTTTTTGAATTATTAAAATCGGACGCTCCGTTCTCTTAAAAACTGAGTTACTGTTTTTGGCACTTTTTGCCTCGTATCTTCGAAACGGCTAGACCTGCCTTTGCCAAAAACTAATCAGCATGATCCGTGCGCCCGAAAACGTGAACGAAAAAATGTGGACCAGAAAAACACACACTGAGGTATGCCAAAATGTTCAGAAACCTCTGAAACGTGAAGATATGCGAAGAAAAAAATTAATTTTCTATTTTTGGCCCATTACTATAACACTCTACGGAAAGTTAACAAGTATAATTATAACGACTACACGATGTATGTCCCAAAGGAGCGTCTTAATAATGTTTTATAATATATTTAAATTTTATAATATATTTATATATAATCGTACCTTTGAGAATTTCGTCCGGCAGTACAGGATTACTTAAAACCAAATCAGTCTCTCGAGCAACACTTGCATCTTTTAAACCCTGCACTAATCTCTGATATTCATCGGTCAGTCTTTTTGCATCATCTTCACGCATTCTAAAAAAAAAATAGATATCATAAATAAAACTTACATTCATACATTCATAGAAATTAAATCAAAAAAATATATATTTACTATAACAAATAAAAATTTGAACTTTACAAAAATATTATAGGATCATTAACAAAATTGTGGTAATTTTTTCATTGCTTAATTTATATTTATTCATTATGTATATAATTATAAAATCACAATTGTCACAAAATTCTTTTCTAGACAAAATTTGAATATCAGATCGACATAATATAATAATATATATTTATAAGAATATGTATTATTTTAATTATTGGTGCTTAATAAAAAAAAAAGTAATAATGGATTTTATGGTTTACTAATACTTAATTATATTTACATGTTTGTTTCATTAACTTTTAACTGTAATAAATAAAATAAATAAAAATTTCTTACTCTGCAATTGTCTTCTCCAAAATTTGCAAACTGGCCGTACTCCTTTCAATAGTTCTTCGATTTATTCTAACACTCATAGAATCGATACAAACATTATCTAGAAATAAACAAATTATCAAATAAAAGGATAATCATTAGAAACATTCTGCACATTTACAACAATTTAAAATGTTTTGAACATTTTTTCAATTAAAAAAACTTATAGAAATCTTATAAGAAAGTATCTGTTAGAATATGTTTGTTTTCTTTTTTCAAATTCAACTATTGAATTAATATATTAATTTTATGTTTGTTTTAAATTTATTTGTTAAGATTTCTATATATAAAATGTTTACCTATGTTATGAGCTTCATCAAAAACTACAACAGATTCTTTAGCAAGTTCTTTCGAGACGACATCAGCAATTTTTGGATCTAGCAGATAATGGTAACTGTATACGACTATTTGAGCATGCAATATCTGAAATAGAAATTCATTTATATAATAACTTCTCTATATTATAATAAAAAATACTGGTACTAGCAAAAATTTATGTAATTACATATGTAGGACTTATGGTAGAGTAAAAGTAAAAGTTAGCTCATAAAAAATAATTAGATTAATAAATGAAATAGTTTAAATTAATGAGAACTGTATATTGTTTTGCAAAGATCTTATTTGGATAAAAAATCTTAAATAATAATCATTTATGATTAATTTTGCCTAGGTGCAGACTACTGTACTATTGTAATCATAGATAATCAAGTATAAATAGGTTGCAAACACGATGGCTTTGAAATTACATCAATTTTAATTCTTTCAGCATATCATAGAGGTCGCCACCAACCGTAGCACGTAAATTTACCTTTAGGTTCAATTCTAGGATAAGATTTACATAAATATATAATATAGATAAGATAAACCAGATTAATTTGACTAAATGAAATGAGAACAATTAAATTAGAGTATAAAATATAAAATATCTATAAATAGATAAAATATCTTGAATAATGATCATTTATGATAAATTTTGCCTAGGTGCAGACTACTGCACTATTGTAATAATAGATAAACAAGTATAAATAGATCGCAAACGCGGTCGCTTTGAAATTACAACAATTTTAATTCTTTCCGCATATCATAGAGGACGCCACCAATCGTAGCACGTAAATTTACCCTTAGGTTTAATTTTAAGATAAGTTTATTTAAATGTACAATGACTAAACGAAATGAGAACAAAATATACGCGTATAAAATATAATTTCAACAAAATCACAAATATGTTGTAAAAATATATAATATTTTTTTCATTCAAAAAAGATATATTTCAATATATAAAATTTGCACTTGAACGTCTGAAGTGCGTGAAATCTAAAGAAACTATAAACTATTTTTTTTTTTAAAATGCAGAATTTGAAGCACACTAGCGCCATCTGTGATATGCTGAAAACACTAATATGGAGTAAAGCGCATTTGTTCTATTTTTACACCCCATGATTGTAATAAATAAACTTCAGTTATTCAGAATTAAGCCCTATCATATTTCATTTCTATTAGTTAATATTTACATTTAATTCAGTTATATATATATATATATATATATATATATATATATGTTTATCTTACCGCAAATCTAGCTAAAAAATATGGACACCAGCTCTTATTCTGTCCATATTGTTTGAGATCATCTAAACTATAAACTCCATTCGGCAATTGAGACTCTTTTCCTTCAAGACTGAAACCTTCATAGTAATCACCTGAAAAAAAAAAAATAAATAATAACAATAATAATAAATAGACAGAATTTTGCATAATCAGAATCTGTGGCAAAAATTATAAATCTAAGGTAATTATAATAAGATTTTAGTCACAGTTTAATAATTTCAATGTTTTTTTCAATGATTGTTGTGATTGATTGCTTTTTGAAGGGCGAATTATAAAATACTTTAATTTTGTAACTAATAATATTTATTTTATGTTAATTACAAATTATAATCGTATTTATAATAATTTCAATGTAACTAAATGTAAATGATATTTTGAATACTTACATATAGGTGTATTTTCATCAACATTATGTCTATCACGAACATAACTAGCTGTTAAAGAATGACATCTTCCATCGACAATTTTACCTTCACGTTCTTTACTAACCTGTAAAATATTAAAATATATATTAGGGTGGTCCTTAATATGGACATTTTCGAATTTCTTTGCTCCCAAGGGCTTAAATGCTTCCAAATCAATATAAAAAAATTTTCTAAAAGTTTTAGCTCTTAATATTAACATTTAGATAGTCCGCAATTCAATTAAATGTTTCGTATTTTTATTAAGTAAATTCTTGCGCCATCTGTGATAGCATTTGTAAACTCAAATCTTATGGCAATTAAAAATATTTATAAAACACTTAAGCTCTATTTAAATCCATGTGGACTGTTTAATGAAATATTTATTCAAGATTAATTTTGCATCAAAATATTTATTTAATTGGTGATTTTGACACTCAAATTTTCAGTAATAAATTGCCATCAAAATTACAAGTCTGCTATCACAGATGGCGCAAGAATTTACTTAATGATATATGGTAATAATGAATATAAGAAACTTTTAATTGAATTGTGGACTATCTACATATTAATATTGGGAGCTAAAACTTTTAGAGATTTTTTTTAAATTAATTTGGAATCATTTGAGCCCTTGGGAGCAAAGAAATTCGAAAATGTCCATATTAAGGACCACCCTAATATATAAATATATGTAGTTATATATTTCTCTTACCTCAGGATGTATACACAAATTCTTCCTAGAGCTCAAAACCAATCCAGTAAAATTCAAAGTTTCTTTGGTACAACTTTCATAATACTCAAAAAGATTCTTCAATTCTTGTACAACCTTTTCAATTTCAGGAACAGTTCGAGAACAATATATTAATTTTCTTACAGAATGTGGGTTTTCAATCATATAAGCCACGATTAAAGATAGCAGAGTTGTTGTTTTGCCTGTTCCTGAAGGCATTTCTAATAGACAATGACCCTGGA
The DNA here is from genome assembly GCF_003426905.1 of Ctenocephalides felis. Lineage (NCBI taxonomy): Eukaryota > Metazoa > Arthropoda > Insecta > Siphonaptera > Pulicidae > Ctenocephalides > Ctenocephalides felis. The sequence goes on along the minus strand of NW_020539725.1, from coordinate 63,506,044 downwards.
ATAAAATAAATAATAAAATGTAATAAAATAAGTAAATATAGTTAATAAGATTTTATATAAACTTTAGGATGTAAATTTATTTAATGGGATAAGAATGAATGTATTAAATTACATATTGATGTATTGTAAATAATTTAAAATTCTCAAAACATTCAAGATTACTTGGGTAAAGATTAAAATAAATATTTTTACAAGTTATTTACAATACTTTTAAAATTAAAAGTCATTTCAACGTTGTGTCAAAAAGGTTAGGTTCCAAACAAGAAAAATTGTATCAAAGATATTTATATCTATTAAAAATCTTATATGATATTACAGAGTCCGCCAAATAACTTTATTTTTTTTTTACAAACTACTGAATATTTTCTAAAATTTCTTTTTCTATTTGAAAGTACAATCCTTTCAGTTAATAATGAAATTAATGCAGTTAATAATTTAATTAAAAAATGAAGAAAAAAAGCCTCATCTGACCATTGAAAAAAAAATGAAAATGAAAATGAAAAATGTTAGATGACATACCCTATATTAATAACAATTGCAAGATAAAAGTGTAAAAAAAAGTTCTATACATATAGCACTTCAATAATTAAGTCATTCCAATGTTGTGTCAAAAAGATTGGGTTAAAACAAGAAAAATTGTATCGAAGATATTTATATCTATTAAAAATCTTTCATGATATTATTAAAAACAATAACAAGATAAAAGTGTAAAAAAAAGTTATTTATATATTACACTTTTGTAATTAAGTCATTTCAAAGTTGTGTCAAGAAGGTTAGATTAAAACAAGAAAAATTGTATCGAAGATATTAATACTTATTAAAAACCTTTTATGATATTATTAACAACATATACAAGATAAAAGTGTAAAAAAAAAGTTATATACATATAGAACTTCGGTAATTAAGTCATTCTAACTTAAACCAGAACATTGTATCTATAATACTTATACCGATTAAAGTTCTTTTCTGGTATTATTAAAAACAATTACAAGACAAAAGTGCAGAAGATTGTATAGTACTTATACCTTGGCATCCAGGCCTCTTTTAAGTTCCAACATATAAGCATACTGTTCAGGATAAATGTAATCGTATGGAAAGTATACGATTAGGCCTTCCACGCTCAACCTAAAAATAAAACAGAAACTTAGCATCGTAACTGAACTTATCACTATAGCATATATATATATATATATATATATATATATATATATATACACATTCAATATTTTAATGTTAAGTGTATCGTTGGATATTTAGATAAAAAATGACTTTTATAATAATTGTACATCTACAAAAGCATTTTATATGCTGCTTCAATTACTTTTATATAAAATACATGAAAAATATATGATTTAATATAATAAATATATTTTTACAACTAAAATGCAACTTATAGGTAGTCATTTAGTAATTCTTACTTCATTTTGTTGATTTATAGTTATCCTTAATTATAATAACGGAAACATTTATCCTTATATTTATACACAATATTTAAATCAAATTAACACTTTTTATTTATTTATAATATTATTTATCAAAATTATTCATTTGCACACAACTTGTAAAAGTGTATTAAAATTTTTAGGTTAAGTTTTGGATGTACTGTCAACTTCACGAAGAAGAAACGTCAAAATGGCTAAAATAAAAACCGTTAGAATTCAAAATTTAAAATGTAAATTTGTGAAATATAATATATGATGTAAATGAATAGAATTTTTGTGTTTAGTTTCGAAAACGATATTAGAACATTAAATACAAAATAATATAAATAAAAATCAACACAATTTGTTCAATATTTATATATCTCCTTTATAAAACCTTATCACATAATACAATAAATACAAAATTTACTTTATACAACTCTTTTTTCCATATATGTCTCCACTTCATTTTTGGCAGACAGTATAGAATCATTAACCGAAACCCCATCAAAAGAAGACCCACAAACAGACAAACACAAATTATGATCCTTAATATAATTCCTTATACGCTGAACCCGATCATTATGCCCCACCAAATACTGGGGAATACAATCATCCAAAACATTAACAAAATATCTCGAAGGCAGAGCTTTAAGTTTCAAAATACTCGTTGTGTGCGCCTCTGCAACCGTGTATAACAAATCATTTGTCGGATACAATCCAAAATATTTCCTAAACCATCTACCACCCAGCATCACGGTTAAAATAGTTTTACCAGGTGTTGGGACACGACAACTATCGAATATGACACCGAGTATTGGAAGGTTTTCTTGTGGAGGCACTAAGAAGCCAAAACCTTTCTCATTTATAACCTCGCAATCGTATTCTAGATTTACAACAGCAATAGAGACGAAAGGGATTTGTTTAAGTTCTTGTGATAATTGTGGGTGCTGATCACCTAGTAGTACGGCTAAACGGTTTGCTGGTAAAGAGCTGATGATATGATCTGTTTTTATTTCTGTGTCACCATTGACAACAATTTTTGCTGAATTAGGTAGGAATTCTAGTTGTGTGATATTTGCTTTTAAACTTATTTCAGTGTTTTTAGCTTTAACATGCTCGCATAAAGCTTTAGGCAACATTTCTAAACCGCCTTTTAAAGAATACAAACTCCACTTTTCCTCACGAGCCTTTTTTATCAACTCATTATCCACTTTGTCTTTATTTTTATCAAACTTCAACATATCTAAAAGCATACCTTTGATTATACCTCCATGCTTTTGTTCATTTTGAAACATATCTTTCATAATTAGTTTAACGCTGATTTCTTTAGCATCACCTCCACAAATACCACAAATCAAAGGACTTATTGCAAAGTCTGCAACTTCTTTACCAAAACGTCTTTTTGCAAAATCATATATAGACTCATCATTTTTTCTGTTAACCTTTGATGGTGTCACAAATTCTGTCCATAAAGAGTAAATCAAAGGCTTTGTGAACGGTTCTTGTTTACGGAATAGATATAACAAACTCGAAGGCAACTTATGAAGTTTCTTATTGACATAAATCATACGATTACGAGATACCGGGTCGGTTGATTTAGTCGGCATAATCAGGTGGGTGATATTTAGTTCTTGTAAGAGTTTCAAAGTGTTTTTACCAGATATGCCAGATGGTCTGAGGGTTCTTGGACCTACAAATCAAACTTAGTTAACAATAGAAATAAAAATAGTTGTGTTAGAAATAAAAATACATGTGGTTATACCGTGTTCAAAAATAAAATCATCGTGTATATTCGATCTAATCCAGCCTCCGACTCTTTGAGATGCTTCTAAGACTTGCACTTTATTTATTTTATTCCTGGTCAAGTAATAAGCGGCTGATAAGCCGCTTATACCACCACCTAACACTACAGGCATAGTATATAAATATATTTACACTTTTCAAGTCATTCTAATTATAAAATTGGTTTATAAAATTTTCAAAACATTTGTGTTTTGACATTTTGCAACAGGTGACAGTTGGGCAACAATGGCGGATGACAGTTTTCACTGACTGATTTGACTCGTTATAATTTGAATTTAAAGTAAATAAACTACATAAATATATATGTATACAGTAAACTAGGTGTAAGTGATAATCTGCATTAAGGTAAATAGAAATATGAATAAATATATGTATTTATGTATTTATAAAAAAATCTCTTGGTTGATACTTGGTTTGGTATGAAGTTGTATGTTATTGAAAACTATATTTAAATACATGCTTATTTGTCTATGTTTAACAAAATATAATTTTTAAGTATACGTGTGGCTAGTAGAATCACAACTTGCTTTAAGACAAAATACCATTTACACTTAATTGATTTATTAGACTCTATAACAAAATAAATAATTGTTTAAAATATTATTGACAGGTGACAGTTGCACAACAATGGCAGATTTCACTGACTGATTTGACTCGTTATATTTCGAATTAAAAGTAAAGAATAAACTACATAAATATATATGTTTATTGTAAACTAGGTGTAAGTGATAATTTGCCTCAAGATAAATATAAATATGAACAAAAATATGTATTTATAAAAAAATATTTTGATTGATACTTGGTTTGGTATGAAGTTGTATTTAACAACATGCTTATTTGTCTATGTTTAGCAAAATATAATTATTAAGTATACGTTTGGCTAGTAGAATTAAACTTGCTTTAAGACAAAATAACATTTGCACTTAATTGATTTATTAGACTCTATAACAAAATAATTAATTGTTTAAAATATTATTGACAGGTCACAGTTGCGCAACAATGGCGGATGACAGCTTTCACTGACTGATTTGACTCGTTATATTTGGAATTAAAAGTAAATAAATTACCTAAATATATATTTATATTGTAAACTAGGTGTAAGTGTTAATCTGCCTTAAGGTAAATAGAAATATGAACAAAAATATGTATTTATGAAAAAAATCTTTTCGTTGATCCTTGGTTTGGCATGAAGTTGTATGCTTTTGAAAATTATATTTAACAAAACATAATTTTAAAGTATACCTGGTTGCTAGTAACTTTAAAGCTAAATACCACTTGCACCTAAATTTTTATTAATTTATTTTCATTTATTTAGTTCTATAATAAACTAAATCATTGTTTAAAATATTATTATTATTATTATTAAACTTTACCCTGACAGCTAACGATTCAAAATGGCTTCCGTTCACCTTCTGTCACAAAAAAGAGTCCTTTATCCTTCAAAAATGTCGCAATCTCTTCTCGATCCGGATCTCCGGAAAGTAATACAGGACACAACAGCCATCAGAACAATATACACATCGACTTTAAAACATCTAAACAGTTTAAAAACCGACAACCAAACTTTGCGCAACGAACTAGAATCATCGCGCCAGGACGCAAAACAATTACGAAACCGCTCATTAAAATTTATTAACATCATAACAAATTTGAAAGATAACGTATCGAGTTTAGAAAAATTGATTAAATCCCGAGATGAAGAACTTGTAGAGTTAAAATCGAAGTTGGAAAGTGCTTCAGGGATTGAGAATAAACATCAGGAGGTTGTGGATAAATATGAAAAGGTTATTAGTGATTTGAAAAATGAACGCGACAAAGAAATGGCGGCGTTGAAGAATGAAATGGAGACGAAAATGCAGGATGCTGCTGTTGATTTGGAAGTAACAAAGGCTACGAGTTTTGCACAAGTTAGCGATTTGGCGGAAAAATTGGAGGAATTGAAGGCCGTCGAAAGCAGAAAGGTAAGAAATGATAATTTTTAAGGTTATGGATAGACAAAGAAGTTTCTCTCATTTCATTTTGTACGTTAGTAGAGTTCCTTTCTTTCGTATTTTAGTATTTTAGTAGTTTCTTTTTTGTATTTTAGATCGATCGCGAGTAGTGTGTGTATATGCTTTTATTTTATTTGGTTTTCTTCTCATTTTAATTTGATCATTACATTATTTCTCTTATTTCAGTTTGCTCGTCAGTAGAGTCCTTTTCGTTCATCGATATTTTGCTCGTCAGTAGAGTTCCTTTTTCCCACTTTGCTCTTTACTAATACTCTTTACTAATTGTTTATACACTTATTTTATTTTATTCGTCAGTAGAGTCCTTTTTGTTTATCAATATTTGCTTGTCAGTAGAGTCCTTTTCCCTCTTATTTCAGTTTGCTCGTCAGTAGAGTTCCCTTTACCTTTGTTCCCTTTGAATTTGTTTGCATATTTATTTTAATTTGTTTGTTAGTAGAGTCCCTTTTACCCAGCAATATATTGCTCGTCAGTAGAGTCCCTTTTTTTTTTCAATTTGCTCGTCAGTAGAGTTCCCTTTTCCGACCAGCAGAGTCCTTCCTCTTATTGCAATTTGTTAGAATACTTATTTTTTAGTTTGTTCGTTAGTAGAGTCCTTTTTGTTTATCAATATTTGCTCGTCAGTAAAGTTCCTTCTTTCTCTTATTTCAGTTTGCTCACCAGTAGAATTTCTTTTCCGATCAGTAGAGTCCTCTCTCTTATTGCAATTTGTTTGCATACTTATTTTAATTTGTTTGTCAGTAGAGTCCCTTTTGTCCAGCAGTATTTTGCTCGTCAGTAGAGTCCATTTGTCTCTTGATTCAGTTTGCTCGTCTAGAGTTCCCAATTTCGATCACTAGAGACCTCTCTCTTATTGCAATTTGTTTGCAAACTTATTTTTTAGTTTGTTCGTCAGTAGAGTTCTTTTTGCTCATCCATATTTTGCTCGTCAGTAGAGTTCTTTTCCCACTTATTTCAATTTTTGATTCCAAAAAATAGCAACATAATAATAAAGATTTTTTTCCCATCTTGCTCGTCAGTAGAGTTCTTTTTTCCTCTCATTTCAGTTTGCTCGTTAGTAGAGTTTCCTTTTCCTTTCAATTCAGTTTGCTCGTCAGTAGACTTCCTTTTTCCTCTCATTTCAGTTTGATCGCCAGTAGAGTTATTTTTTCCAGGTCTCCTGTTATAAAAGTTGCTTTTTTCTCTTAAGTTACCCTTAGTTATTGTAATCGTCCAAAAACCGAAATTGAAAATTTTTGCATATCTTCACGTTTCAGATGTTTCTGAACATTTTGGCATACCTCAGAAAAAATGGATGTGAGTGTATATATGAATAAAATTTTTCGTCGACGTTTTCGGACGCACGGATCAACCGATTTGAATGATTAAAAAAATATTCGATTCATATTAATGTGCTCATTAGTTTTTGGTAAAGGCAGTTACAGCCGTTTCGGTGATACGGAGCAAGGAGTGCAAAAAATTGAAATCGAGTTTTTGAGAGAACGGAGCATACGATTAGATTTATTCAAAATACATTCGATTCGTAATGATGGAGAGAAGGGGTGATTAGTTTTTGGCAAAGGCAGGTCCAGCCGATTCGGAGATACGAAGCTAAATGTGCAAAAAATTGCAGTTTTTGAGAGAACTAAGCATGCGATTTGAATGATTCAAAAAACCTTGTGCTTGTTGTTGACGAAACGATTGCTTTTGGGTAAAGACTTTTTGTTCTTAATTACCAAAAAATAATTATATTGAATTTCATACTTCGATTATTTCATTATGGTACGGGAAGTTTCAGCAATTTGCCTTAAGGCACGAAGCCATACACCACTAGTTTCTATTCATTCTGTTCGCCAGTAGAGTGCATTTATTTACTATTATTATTATTATTATTATTATTATTATCTAACTATTTCTATTATTGTTATTTTGTTATATTTTATTATTTTTCTAGTATTATTTTATTATTCAGAAATTTTATTTATATTATTTATTAATTTTATTTTTATTATTATTTGCTTATATTTTACACTAAATCATATTACGGATATGATTTTCATGTAAATTTTATCCTTTGCTCTTTTATTTATTTAAATTTATGTTATTATTTATCAATATTACTTGATGTTAATAAATTAGCAGTTGTAATAATTATTGAAATTAAAAAAAAAAAAAGTAGAGTGCATTTTAATTCTATCGACGACTTTAAGACGACTGATTACGTCAGTACTCAAGTAGAGTTATTTGTAACCCACAACCACAGTTTCTATCAATATTGTATGACACATATCTAGTGCCGAAACGTATAAAACAAATAAACAGATCTATTTTTCCCCCAGTCTGCTCAACTAGTCCTCGACTACGAAGAAAAACTCCGTCTATCCCTCGAGCGCCAAGAGTCTCTAAAACAAGAACTATCCGCCGCCCGTGCAGGCTTCACCGCCAACTCGACAATCTACCAGAGAAAAACCATGGAACTCGAGTCTCAAATTCGAGAAATGGAAAAGAACCAGCAAATTTCCAACATGACCATCAACAATAATTCGCATTCATTTTCCATCGATTTCTACGAGAGAAGGATCCAGGAATTAGAAGGTAAGCTGAAGGAGTACGAGGTGAAAGCGTTGGCGACGCAGGAGACTCCGAGGAAAGTTAATAGTGCAGGGGCTGGTGGAAAGTCGGCGACGTGTACTCCTAGGAAAGGTAAAGAGTTTTTGAGTACCAAGGAGGAGAGGCTGCAGTCGCTGGGAGAGAATGTTAGGGTTGTTAAGAGGAGGAAACTTTTTTCGATGAGTGAATATAATTTTTGAATATATATATATATATATATATATATTCATATGTATATAAGTATAAACGAGTTATTTAATATAACTTCATTTTCGTATTTTGAAATATTTGTTTTTGTTACATTTATATATCTTATATATATTAAGTATATATCATTAAGTTTGTTTACAATAAATCCTAAAAATTAATTTAAAAAAATAGTAAGTTTTTAGTTGTTTAATCTAGACGTTTTGGATACTATATACGTTCCATCATTAGGCTTTATTTAGTCAAAAACAATTTTTTTATATGAAACAATATTGTTGGGTAACTGATATAAATAAATTGTTTTAATATAAAGCCATATTTTTTTCAAGTTAAAACGAGTCGGTAATTTTTAATTATGCTAATCCGGTAGTTAGGGAAGAAAGCTAAAAAATTTAATGATGTTAATATAACAAATACGATTTAAGAATGTAATAAAAATCTGTTTTTTTGAATGAGATTTTTTTAAAATCAGAATTACTTACTAAGAATTTCATTATTCCGTTATATGCTCATTTTATTGTTATATTATATCTTATATTTTTGGATCTGGGTTTTTTCAGCTTCCAAAATTAATATAAAATTTTGTTCAATTTTTTTCATAACTATTTAAAAATAATTAGCAATTACTACAAGTAGTCAAGAAGTTCTTTTTCATAATTTTTGTTGATTTTCGTAAAATTGAAAATAGAAATTTAAAATTGGAGGGTGGTAGGCTATTTTAACTTGCCTTTCTTATATAAGCATACTAGTTGTAAATAACATTTTCAAATATTTGATGGGTACAAATTCCGAGACATAGATCTAAATCCTGACAAACATTGATTTTAGAAAAATCAGGGACACAAGGGTGGAATTCTGGGATTGTCCCGGCGAAACCGAGACCTTACTGAAGATGGGACATGTGTAATTCCGAAACGTCGAGAATAAACAACTAACTTAAACTAAACCATCTTAGTGTAAACTCACTGTTTTTATGTATTTTCTGGTTTACTGTTCAAAAATAAACAACAAATTTGTGAGTCAGTAGTTTTTTTTTTACTCTCATGTCGAGTATCATTTTGCTTGTCAGTAGAGTCCTTTTTAGTAGAATTGTTGTTAGTCTAGTGTCGAGTTTTAGTTTGCTAGCCAGTAGAGTCCTTTTTTGTATTTTATACGATTGCAAGTCAGTAGAGTTCTTTTTTTACTCTCGTGCCGCACTTTGCTTGTCAGTAGAGTCCTTTTTTATATTTACTTCGTTGCTATTTAATTTGTAAGAAAGTAGAATTGTCTTTTTGCTCTCGTGTTGATTAGCAGTTTGCTTGTCAGTAGTCATATTTAATTTGCTAGACAGAGTTCTTTTTTTGCTTTCGTGTCGATTATAAATTTGCTTGTCAGTAGAGTCCTTTTCTGTATTTTGTACGTTGTAAGACAGTAAAGTTTTCTTTTTTCTTCCGTGATGAAATTTAATTTGCTTGTCAGTAGAGTCCTTTTTTGTATTTTATTCCTTGTTATTTGATTTCATAGTCAGTTGAGTTCTTTTTTTACTCGATTATCGGATTGCTTGTCAGTAAGGTCCTTTTTAGTAAAGTTTGCTAGAGAGTAGAATTGTTTTTAATCTCGCGTCAGTAAAGTCCTATTTTGATATTTGTGCGATTGCCAGTCAGGAAAGTTCTCTTCTTTGCTCATTTAGGCATCACTTTGCTCGTCAGTATAGTCCTTTATATTTAATTTGATACTCAGCAGAGATCTTTTATTACTCTCGTACCAAGTATCACTTTGCTTGTCAGTAGAGTCCTCTTTAGTAGAACTTGCCAGTCAGTAGAATCCTTTTTACACTCGTGTCGATTACCAGTTTGCTTGTCAGTAGAGTCCTTTTTTAATATTTTTTACGTTGCTATTTAATTTTCTAGTCGGTAAAATTCTCCTTTTGTCAGTTAGATTGTCGGCAATAAAATTTGCTTGTCAGTAGAATCCTTTTTAGTCCCATGTCTAGGTCCAGTTTGCTCGTCAGTAGAGTCCCTTTATGTATTTAAGTATTTTCTACATACTTTATTTTGCTTGTCAGTAGAATCCTTTTAAAAGTCGTGACGATATTCAATTTGCCAAAGAATCAAATTGTACATTTATTATGATTGAAAATATTTTGAGTCACAGATGCAAGAAACACAAATTGTAAACACACTTTTTTAACTAATTGTTCATATTTTTACCTTAGTTTTCATGTTTAAAAAAATCCAAAATAAAAATAATTCCCATTTTAATAACCTTAAGAATATATAGTAACCTCAAATAATGCAAATTACTTCAATAAACTTACGTTTCGTTCACGGCATCGATTTTTCATTTGTTTTATTATTTTCACTTTATGCATACAATCAAAGCAATCGTACTCGACTCGAGCGTTACGCTCTTCCGTTGCATTTTCACAGATTAACACTCTAGTCGCGCCTAAAGAAGTTTTACTTTAAAAAAATCAATTTTTTCTCGTAACGTGATGTTTGGTGGCGGAGGGAAGGGGATTATTCTGAATATCCTTGAAAATTCGATCAAGTGATTAATAAACACCCTCTAAAAGTATGTTTTAAGAAGCCGACTATAAGTAAAACGATTACATATATACATAGAAAAAAATTTATTTATAAAAAAAACCATTCAACACTTAAACACCCAGAGGATAGGTTCCGAGACATTCATTAAAATCCATTTAACAAATATTATACCAAAAAATAATGCTGTAATTATTTCATAGCACATTGTATAACTGCATATTCACCAGTGCCCATCCAACCTTCTCCTTCGTGTTTCGATGTTATTGCATCGAATTTCGTCTGTTCAATTCCGCACATCACATCACACTTTATGGTCCTTAAAGTACAAACGGCAGTTGGAAGAAAACCTAAAATTAAAAAAATAAATTAATAATAATTAACCTTTTATCAACTAATCTATTACCCTTACCTTCCAAAGCTGTCTTAAAATCAGTATCAACAGGCCGATTTTTATCAGCCAACAATTTCCTATGGTTCAAATCGCCTTTGAAAATAGCGATAGCAGCCTGGCTCAATTTATCATACAAAGCTTTATTCAATCCTTGCATCTTCGAAAACTCATAAGGGCTCGTCCAGAATTCATCAACGACCATTTCGAATCTTTTGGAATCCACATAAGTCGTCAAACGTTTACCCAGACAACTAACATTAGGATCGCAATCGGATAAAAGTGAATCTATCACAAAACGGTAGTCCCTACTTGTCACATCTGATATATACCAGGGTATTGCTTTTACATAAAATCTGATTTTGTGGGCGAATTTTCTGTCCAGCAAAAAATCAGCGAAGCAGAGGTCTGTGAAAAACTCGTAACCGGAATTGTCTAAAATTATATCTGGGAGGGAAAAATAGACGATGAATCAATGTATGTAATTAGGTTGTCAAATATCTCCCTTCCGCTTTTTAACTTCCCGTAGGGTAAGTTATTGTAATGGGCCGAAAATCGGAATTGAAAATTTTTACATTTCTCGACGTTTTGAAGGTTTCTGAACGTTTTGGCATACCTCAGAAAAAATGGATGTGTGTGTGTGTGTGTGTGTGTGTATGTATGTATGTATGGATACAAACTTCCAGTCACGTTTTAGGGCGCACGGATCAACCGATTTGAATGGTTCAAAAAACATCCGATTCCTATTGATAGGGAAAAGAGCTGATTAGTTTTTGGCAAAGGCAGGTCCAGCCGTTTCGGAGATACGGAGCAAAGAGTGCAGAAAATAGAAATCGAAGTTTTGAGAGAACAGAGTATCCGATTTGAATGATCTAAAAAACATTCAATTAGTAATGATTGGGAGAAGTGTTTATTAGTTTTTGGCAAAGGCAGGCCCAGCCATTTTGAAGATACGGAGCTAAATATGTAAAAAATGGCAGTTTTTGAAAGAACTAAGCGTTCGATTTAAATGATTCAAAGAAGTTTCTGCATGTCTTAACAAAATAATTGATTTTGGAAAAAAAAATTTTGTTCCATTTTTTTTTTTTTTTTTTTTTTGTATATCGAAAATATTCAGATTGTATTTTTAATTCTGACTATAGTTCTAATATACTTTACAAATAATTTCAACTCTGCAATTCAGTTTATATAATTCTTATAAATATTAGACAATGTTACAATATTTCGTTACGGTACGGGAAGTTCCAGCAATTTGCCTTAAGACACGATGCCATAATTGCCTCAACACAGAATTCCACTTACAGCTAGTTTGCTCTTGGTTTATAATACAAAAAGGCGGAAGGGAGATATTTGACAACCTAATATTTATAAATATAAATATAAATATAAATATAATTATATAAATATTAATATAAATATGAATATAAATATAAATATAAATATAAATATAAATATTAGGTTGTCAAATATCTCCCTTCCGCTTTTTTGCTCTTGGTTTATAATACAAAAAGGCGGAAGGGAGATATTTGACAACCTATTATAATGAATCTGTTGCGATATGTATTAATGTGTAGATTATCATACCGATGATGGTTTGGCCACAATTGTCATCATTATTTTTCCTGACACAATTTAAATAATTCCATATCATCAAGGAATCGTCAACGATTACTTTGTCGGTTAGATCCATAAGGGATGCTAATGGATCTGTAGTTTGGGAATTATCAGCACCTGCTGATATTGATAAGTCGCAACGGTTGCCCCATACACTCAACTAGAAAAATATTATAACATATATATATATATATATGTATATATATATATATATATAATATACTAGATGACCCGACAGACGCTGTCCTTTTAGTCAGTATTATACAAGGACGGTATAGAGTCCGACACACCCAGACAAAAGACCAGTCTGGGATGCATAAAGGCATTTCCTTCGCGATACAAAAAAAAATAATCCTATACTAATATTTACCGTTCAGTTAAAAATAATAATTATTGTTTTTCGAATTACTATTTACACCAATATATGAGTGATGCTAAATGTAGAACTGCTTCAAATAAAATCAGATGATTCTCAATTCCCACAGTTAACACTTTAATTATCCCTTTAACAAATATTAAAATATGTTCAATAAAATTGTATATTAAAAATTATACACTGCAATTTATAAAACAAATTTATTTCCAATAGCTCAATTTATTTTAATGCCAAGGGTTATACATTTTTTTAGTCTGTAGAAGGGAATGTATAAATGAATGATTTTTTGTTTATTCACGACAAACATTGATTTTCAAAATTTATCAGACAAAAATTCATCGTTTGCCTTTGTGATTTATAGCATAAGATATACGTATTGGAAATTGAAGTATTTTAAAAGGTATAACAAATTCAGAAAGAATTAATATATAGTATCCGCGGTATAGGTACAATATCACCTTAGATTTTTCTACCCAAAATAATTGCTTCAATAATGTTGCCTATAATTTTTATAATTTCGTACCATATTTTAACTGGCTTTCAGTAATTTTAATATCTAAATTACATTTTTCTCACTGATAATTCAATATACATTATTACTTAAGTTCATATTTGAAGTGAATTAATTTGTCAAATCCTGTTCACGTGTGCTCTATTCAACCTACGATCAACAAAATTATTGCAGTTAATGGAGAGGAAAAAAGCATATGCCCAGTGATTCTTTTTACTGTGTTCCAATTTATATGATATTAGATTAAATGTGATTAATTGTAATTTTGGTGCAAAAGGCACTCATAAAACTATTTGATTTAAATGAAAAAACAACAGACTCTTAACAGTAGTCATTTAAAAGCTTATTTTGAACACTATAAAACCGCGTGGATTATATAAAATGTTACACCTCGCCACTAGATGGGTTTTTACAACAATTTTTTCTTATAATTAGTTCTTCTATCGATATCCGACGTTATTTTGAAAAACCAAAAATTACACCAATGAGAAGGGGTGTCATTCACCGGGGAGTCTAAATTATTTTCAACTTGAGAGTAAGATGAATCTTATTTCAGAATTTCATGCAAATTCATAAACAAATTAGAATTTCTGGCAAATAACAGTTCTCATTTGTCAAAATATTTTCAATGTCAAACATGACATGTCGTTTTTTGCAATTTTTTCCATTTATTTCTACAATCTAACTATATTTCTTTAATTCAGAAAATCCTAAAAAAATCCCTTAACAAACTTCAGAAAGATTTATCAATATCCGAATAATCGTTTAAGAGGAGTATATTTACAACGTTCGTTCTCGTAAGAAACGACTTTACCGATTTTTACCAAATTTTATATCCGTATTCAGTAGGTCTTATTTTTTTTTTATACCTCCAAGTAATAAGGGTTGTTCACCCTTAACTTCTTTTTAGTAATTTTTGCACAATTTTTTTTGTTTCTGCTTTTTTATAATGTGGCATTAAAAAATACATACAACTCTAGGTTTTTACTTTTTTATCACCAAATCCTATTTTTTTATATACATTTTAGTAATTTAATCATTTTTTGTCATTGTATATTTTTGACTCAAGTTTAGTTCAGATTTCTGAGCATAAATTTTTCTTCAAAATACAATTTATAATTATTAAGGGTTGTCCAATCCTAATACGTTTTTTAATTTTGGGATATCAATTTTAATTGAAGCTTTTCTGACCTTATTTTACAGAAAAACAATTTATTTTTTTATGAAGGGTTGTTCGCCCCTCTCATTTTCCCATTAGTGCAAATATTTCCCTAATTAAAAAATTACTGAATTAATTATAAAGCGCCGTAATAATATATCAAAATCTTGCAACATTAAATGTGCCAATTTAATTTAAATATAATCAGTTTTAGATTCGGTTTGCTTTTGCAAAGACTATTATTAAGGGGCATTTATATGTGGCGTGCTTTGCAGTGGGTGAACTGTTCATATATTTTTGTTAGCTCCACATTTGCAACCAGTTAGTTATTTTTAACTTCCCGTAGGGTAAGTTATTGTAATGGGCCGAAAATCGAAATTGAAAATTTTTACATTTCTCGACGTTTTGGAGGTTTCTGAATATTTTGGCATACCTCAGAAAAAATGGATGTGTGTGTGTGTGTATGTATGTATGGATACAAATTTCAAGTCACGTTTTAGGGCGCACGGATCAACCGATTTGAATGGTTCAAAAAACATCCGATTCCTATTGATAGGGAAAAGAGCTGATTAGTTTTTGGCAAAGGCAGGTCCAGCCGTTTCGGAGATACGGAGCAAAGAGTGCAGAAAATAGAAATCGAAGTTTTGAGAGAACAGAGTATCCGATTTGAATGATCTAAAAAACATTCAATTAGTAATGATTGGGAGAAGTGTTTATTAGTTTTTGGCAAAGGCAGGCCCAGCCATTTTGAAGATACGGAGCTAAATATGTGAAAAATGGCAATTTTTGAGAGAACTAAGCGTCCGATTTAAATGATTCAAAGAACTTTCTGCTTGTCTTAACCAAATAATTGATTTTGGAAAGAAAAATTTTGTCCCATTTTTTTTTTTTTTTTTTTTAGTTTTTTGAATATTGAAAATATTTCAGATTTTATTTTTAATTCTGACTAAATTTCTAATATACTGTAAACAAATAATTTGAACTTTGCAATTCGGTTTATATAAATCTAAATATTAGACAATGTTACAATATTTATAATAATCTATTAGAAAACATTCAGTATTCCTTGAACATTTCGTTACGGTACGGGAGGTTCCAGCAATTTGCCTTAAGGCACGATGCCATAATTGCCTCAAGACAGAATTTCACTTACAGCTAGTTCTACTAAACATTTTATACTAGAATATTTTGTAAGGCAAAACAACATTTGCCGGGCCAGCTAGTATATATATATATATATATATATATATATATATTTATACATATATCAATTATCCTTACCCTCAGCAACTTGAAAAACTCATTCCTCAGCTCATCCTCCCCAATGCTAGTTTTACCCTGAATCTCATTCATGTACTTGGAAACAACTATAATAGGATAGTGTGCTTTTACTAACGAATCATCTTTTTTCTTTCGAAAGATGTCATAATCGCGTAAGCTACATCTACAAATTAATAAAAAAAAAGCGACTGACTAGTTTACCTCATGAGAGTGATTTAACACTTATGTTTATTACAGTTAGCACTAACGTTAAATCGAATGCTTCTTGTATTCTTCGGTAAAGGTAACATTCTGCATACAGGAACACCGTTGTGTAGAAGTCTTGGGACTCGGTGAAGGATTCTAGGAAGTTGTTCCATGTTTTTACATCGGAACCTGGAAAAAGATAATAAAAGATTATTATGTTATGTACAGTCTGAGAAGATTATAGTTATGCACTTACCATGTCCTTTAATCGGTTGTAGTTTTTTGTTAGTTTGCAATTCGTTTTTGAGTTTTGAAATGTGTCCTATGATTTGTTTAATTTCTTCTGCAGAATCCTGCAAAAAAAATACAAAGATAAGAGACAATTCTTTTCGACTTAAACTAAGTAATCCTTTACAACTTACTCCTTCATATTGCTCGATAATTTCACACCGGTCTATAACCAAATGATCTAAAAAATTTGTTAAAATAATAGGAGCCCTTTCTTGTAACGTGTGATAAGCAAAACTCCTACAAAAAAACACAATAATTACATAAATAACACATTTTATATATTACATCAGTATTATCTAGTATTAATATACTAGTAGTAAGTAGTACATTATCTATTATTATTATAAAATTGCATCACTCCTTACTTTTTATACTGGGCACTTAAATAAGCTCCTTTTGGTGTCGCTATATCCTTTAAACACGTTACTACTTGAGACATTTTGGTAATAAATTAAGTAACTTTAATAGAATTTAAATACTAATTAATTTAGAAAAATTTTGATAAGGCATGATGACAATTTGAGGTTATGACGAAAGTGAGAACTGTCACTTTTGGGACAACTGTCAAAGGGGTAAAAAATTAATTAAAATTATAATAATAATAAAATTATAAAATATAATTTAAAAACAGCTATAAATTACTTATTTCTTTAGTTAATTTTTGGTTATATCTACATAAATAAATACAAATATTATTTATTTTATATCTCCTATGGTAACACGTAATCGTTTTCCTCCGTCCATCTTTTGTTCAAGCCAACTTCAAGGCAAACAAAAAAATTACAAGATAAATCGACATATAAAAGTTCGACAGAAATTAATTAAATAATATTAAAAATGGGTTTATCTCCTGCAGCAAAAGAACGTGCATCGATTGTATTTAATATTTGTAGAGTGACTTTCCATTATGGATTTATTCCGACGATATTATATCTCGGTAAGTTGAATAGAAAATTCATAACCTCAAAATCGATAGATAGTAAATAAATGATTAAAAACTTACCTAAAAGAGATTATGTTGAGTTTTCTTGGTGTTTCACGTCATTCTGAATCGTTTGACGTTAAAATTGTAGAGTTTGTGTGTGTGAGGCAAAATTTGAATTTAACCTCAAAATCCTTGAAAAAAAATATAATTGTTAGTATTGAAATTCACACATTTGAGGAAAATGCCACTTACACCTCTTATAAATAGTTGAACTAATGTTTTCTGTTTTGTATAGGCTTCAAAAAGGGATCTGACAATGGAATGCCGCCTTTGAGGATTTTCAAGTAAGTGCAATTGTATTATTTCAAATTATAAGAAACAATTCATGTATTCGATGTAGTCCTGCTGTATAATCCTGTATATTGTATGTTCGTCCAAAAACATCTTTATCCTTACAGAATCCTTCAACAAATTATATTAAATAAAACTAAATAACCCCTAAAGATTTTTTTTTCTTTACTCCGCCTACCCCCTACTAACTTAATTAATAATTAACAATTATCATCTAAACTTTTTTTCATCTTTCTAGTTTACTATGGCAATAATTAAATCAATGATGTCTCCCGTGTAGCACAAAATCAAAGAAACACAAATACATTGTTACAAGATTATAGTTATTTATTTATAAAAGACACACATGTGCATACTTATACAAAATATACAAAAATGGACGGATTGACGATGCATCTATAGTTTATATTAATTATTATTATAAATTTTATGTCGATTGTATCGTGATCTAATTACTAATAAATTTAATATGTAGAACTATGAGTGGATTTTAACTACATAGATATAAGATCATAGATATAAAGTTAAGTAATTAATCATATTTGTAAAGATGTGTATAAAAATAATATTCCTAAACTGACAGTGAGATTCTACAGTGATCTTAGACAAGGCACTAGTTTACAAATACATTTTTTCTTTGTATTGAATACATTTAATTCTATCTTATTAAAGTATTTTTTTCTAATTAAGGAAAATATTTTGGTTTATTTTGAATGCTAAAGAGAGTTAAAACACTTCAAATTTTCGTTGTAAATATTTTTGAAATGAAAATTAATTAATACTAAGTAACTTAAGTAAAATTGATATTCTGTTCCAAAACAATTGAACAAAACAAATTGCAACTTCCAAGGAGAATCTCAGGTTTACCTGTTTGATTTTTATTCAATTAAATTAATAAATGCTTAGAAACGAAAAATGAAGTTAGTTTCTAAATATTCCATCAATTTTTTGGAGAAAAGCTCTTTCTTCAAATTAAAAATATATTAACAATATCATATAAAGTGTAATAATAATAAAAAAAATCAAATACAGACAAGTTAACCATTGGGTTGCCATCTAAATACCAAGTAAAATGAAAAACTTGGAGCACAAAAGTTTGAACTCCACATTGAGGCATTAATTATTAACATCTCACTAAAACTGTCCTGGTTTCTTAAACAAATCGGCAACGCGGCACGACGACCCGGACATTTTGGCACCCGGGTCGTCACGCCGATAATGTGCCTTTAAAAGCTGGGAACTAAAAGATGATACATATATCTTTTAGTTCCCAACTAGTAAAGGCGCATCATCGGCACGACGACCCGGTATGTTTGGCACCCGGGTCGTCGCACCGATGATATTGCTTTAAAAGCTGGGTACTAAAAGATGATACATAATATATAGGCCTGTAAGATGTCGTTTAGTTATAAAAATTGGTCTAGATTAAGTTGCATATTTTACATAAGCCTGTAGTGTTTTCTATTTATACATCTACATATAACACTATATGCCTATGTATTATATGTTAAATAACTTAAAGTTTATTTTTATAATTAAACCACTTCCCTTAGGTCTAATATTTGCTTGTGGTTATTCTATCCATAAGTATGAGATTTTTCTTATCAAACAAAATGAAAATTTTGGTTTCTTAGGCAAATAGGCAATGCGACGACCCAGTACGTTTTGGCGCCAGGGTCGTCGCGCCGATGATGTGCCTTTGAAGCACAATAACTGAAGCATAAAGTAATATTTTAAAGGATTTGCATGAGATTCTTCTTGTTAGATACAAAATAAAAATTCTGGTTTCTTAGACAAATAGGCAATGCGACGACCTAGTACGTCTTGGCGTCCGGGTCGCCGCGCTATGATGTGCCTTCAAAGCACAAGAACTGAATGATGAAGCCGATAGTACAATCGAAACTTTTAAACAATTTTAGTATAGTAGTTATTTAGTAGTTTTTTAATTTTATGCTACTGAATTATACTGAATATTGTCAAAATGTCGAGTATTTGCTGTGCATTCAGACGTTTTACACATAAACTGTAACGTCACTCGTATGGGTCAGAAAGACCCTGTTATATAACATCGTTTTTTTTTACATTTATCCGCCTGACTGCAGAGCAACCACATGGCTTTTGACAATATTCAGTATGGAAAGTTCTTCATAACATGGCCTAGTAATATTTTAAAAGATTTGCATGAGATTCTTCTTCTTAGACGTTTAGACAAAATCCCTTACCATTCAAAACAACCAACATACCTTCCTTCAAGCATACGTAATCTTCTGTTCATACGTCTTACTGTGCCAATCGGATTCATCAGGCAGAGCATGATGTCTCACCTTGCACAAAACAGGGCCGTACCTCAACAGAATCATTATGACTCCTACGATGAACAGAGCCAGCATGGCAACGGCCGGATATAAAATTATAAAAGCCATAGTAATGGAATCTTTTCGTCTTTGTCTTGATTAAATTTCTTCTTAATGGAATCTTTATCTTTGTCTTGATTAAATTTCGCTTTCGCGTTTCTGCAACTCTGTGTACTGCGTTGAAATGTGTTCGGGGTAGTGATGGTGCACGTTTGTGATAACCGGTGCCTTGTAGCCTGCCTCCAGTTCGGTGTAGTCTAAGGGCGGTTGTTTGTGAGGGGTTGCTGACCAGATTGATACTAACCAACGGTTACCTGGAAAAAGATACGGGGGGTAAATTTAGAACAAATGTGCTTGGTTTACTCTAAAAATACACATGCTGTTTGGTGAAGGCGAAGGGTTAATTTTGAATATCACCACGTATCACCAAGGCCGAGGGTGGTCAAAAAATCCTTAAAATAATGGGGCGCATGGCATCGTGCTTTAAGGCAAATTGCTGGAACTTACCGTACCAAATATTATTTTTTTTAAAAAGACTAACATTTTTGAAAAAAATTACTCTGAAAAAATTAGATTTTTGAGAAACTATAAATTTTTGACAAAAACTTACTTTTTTTTGAAAAAAAGGACTTTTTGAAGAAAAATTTATTTTGAAATATTTGGAAATTCTGAACTTTTTTTCAAAGCAATCGTACTGCTTTAACTGCATAGAGACGAAATATCGAAGCGCGTAAGCACCGCGTCGCCGTCTAACGGATAAACATTGGTACGGAACCCATAGGAATGTAAACAAAATTTATACTTATTGTTAAAATCTTCATAAAATATCTGATAATTTGATGTGCATATGTCTAATGATCATTTTTGACCGCCAAATGGCTTTTTTTTTTACTTTTTCCACTAGATCTCCGAAACCGCTAGACCTACCTCCATGAAAATTTGATTTGATTCAGTTTTTTGAATTATTCAAATCGGACGCTCCGTTCTCTTAAAAACTGAGTTACCCTTTTTCGCACTTTTTGCCTCATATCTTCGGAACGGTTAGAATTGCCTTCACCAAAAACTAATCAGCACGTCTCCTTAGGAATACGAATCGAATGTTTTTTGAATTATTCAAATCGCTTCATCCGTGTTCCCGAAATCGTCGACAAAAATTTGTATCCGAAGACACACACATACATCCATTTTTTCTAAGGTATGCCAAAATGTTCAGAAGGTTTTGAAACGTAAAGATATATAAACATTTTCATTTTCGTTTTTTTGCGATTACTATAACTTACCCTACGGGAAGTTAAAAAATCATTTGTTTGGCATTAGAATATTCACACATTTTTTACTGTTCTCCAATTTGTATGAATTTTTAACTTCCCGTAGGATAGTTATAGTAATGGGCCGAAAATCTAAAATGAAAATGTTTGCATTTCTTCACGTTTTGAAGGTTTCTGAACATTTTTAAAGGGCATACCTCAGAAACCAAATGGATGTGTGTGCGTGTGTGTGTTTTGTATGTCCGCATTTTTTCGTTCACGTTCTCGGGCGCACGGATCAACTGATTTGAATGGTTTAAAAAACATTCGATCTCTATTGATAGGGAGATGTGCTGATTAGTTTTTGGCAAAGGCAGGCCCAGCCGTTACGGGGATACGGAGCAAAGAGTGGAGAAAATAAAATTGAGTTTTTGAGAGAAAATAGTATCGGATGTGAATGATCTAAAAAACATTCAATTTGTAATGATTGGGAGAAGAGGTGATTAGTTTTTGGCAAAGACAGGTCCAGCGATTTCGAAGATACAGAGCCAAATGTGCAAAAAATAGCAGTTTTTGAGTGAACTAAGCGTCCGATTTGAATGATCTAAAAAACTTTCTGCTTGTATTGATAAAACAATTGCTTTTGAGGATAAAAAATTCTAACATCTTTTTTTTATTTTCCATAAAATATTTTTGTAATTTTGGATTATAAATTAAATTACCCAGGCTAAGCACAGTCTACGCGCCACTCTGGTACAGATGTTTACCCAAGTGCGTTTAGACTGTTTATGTTTAGAGCACTTTTGAAATTTTGTGAAAACTGTTGAAAAATGTGAAAATGCCGCCAAGCTAAGCACAGTGTAAGTGAAAATGTCACACAGAATAATTTGCAAATGCGTTTAGAATGTGACTATACGGGAGCACTTTTTTAATTTTGTGTAAATTAGGCAACTATTTTTTTTTTTAAATCGAATTCGAAATGAAATGACGATTGTTAATGTTCTGGAGATAAATTGATTCATGATTTACATTTGATTTGCTCAGATATAACAAGATAGCAAAAATAATGAAAGTTACAGCATTTTTAATAATATATTTGAAAACGTTTAAAATTTCTCGAATATTTCATTAAGGTACGGAAAGTTCCAGCAATTTGCCTTAAAGCACGATGCCATGCACCACTAGTTTATCTATCTATTATTTATATCCTTTATCCCTTACCCGTGTGTCTATCTTGCCAATAAGAATGATGTTTCGAGCAGCAGCAACAGACGATGTTTAGTATAAATAGGAATGCAGCTAAAATCGTGCAAACTGCAACGGTTGCATAGAATGGTGAAAAGTCACCGTACTCTTTCTTGTAAAAAGGATTTTTCAGATAGGCATCCCGTTCGTCGAACACAGACGACATTGCTCACTACATGGGCGAGAGGTGATTATTTTAAACGCCTGGAAAATAATAGACACAAGGGTTAATAGAAATAGGAAAATATTATATACATATCTAACAACTTAAAAAATAAAAATCAGAATAAAACACAACTGACGGATCACATTAATCAGCTCAAATATAACATTGATTTTTCCAATCCCACGATCCTACATTTCGAAAATAATTTATTTAAAAAAAGATTTAGCAAAGGATGCCCTAATATCTTTACACAACGAGACGGCCAAAAATAAAAGATTAGACAACAATTCGCTTTGCATTGACTATAAAATAATCCTTGACCATTTTCAAAAACGCCACCATATCTGAATGAAGCGTGTATTTTATTATTTTATTATTTTACCAAAAACATATGTTTGCCAGTCTTTTTACACTTTCGCAAAAATTTGTATACACAATTCATTCAGTATTTAGACGTTAGTCAATCTGTACACACTAGAATGTAACCAAAAATTGTCAAAAAAAATAATTAGTTTAAATGTTCCAGTTATTAATAGCTTGGTTTATCACAGAGTAATAGTGTAGTGTATTTTTGTATAATTAATTTTCAGACAAAACCACCAGCCTTTCGATTTTACTAATAATTGCAAATTCAACACATTCTAGAGACTATTTGCAGAATCCTTCTTTATTCAACTATATAAAAACAGCATAAATAAAAGGAATGATACTTCTTAACGTCTCTAAATATAAATCGATGCATTATTCATAGTATTTTCAAGTATTTTTTAACCTTCGATATTTTTTTTAAAAATGCGATTGTTATTCCGATTTTATTAATTTTCAGAAAATATTTTACAATTTTTTTTTCACGTTACTCAAAGATTCTTATAATTATTTTATATACTCTATTTTGCAATGTAAGAAAAGAAAAAAAGGACTCTACTGACGAGCAAATTCTAAAAAATTGTAAGATAAAAAGGACTCTACTGACAAACAAACTGAAATAAAAAACATAAAAAGAGGACTCTACTGACGAGCAAATTCGAAAAAAAATTGTAAGATAAAAAGGACTCTACTGACAAACAAACTAAAATAAAAAATATGAAAAAAAGGACTTTACTGACGAGCAAATTCGAAAAAAATTGTAAGATAAAAGGGACTCTACTCACGAACGAACTGAAATAAAAAATATGTAAAAAGGACTCTACTGACGAGCAAACTTAAATTCAAGGTATGAAAAGAAAAAAGGACCCACCTGACGAGCAAATTCGATAAAAATTTTAAGATAAAAAGGACTCTACTGACAAACAAACTAAAATAAAAAAATATGCTAAAAGGACTCTACTGACAAGCAAACTTAAATTCAAGGTATGAAAAGAAAAAAAGAAACCCTCCTGACGAGCAAATTAGAAAGCAACTTAGAAGATTAAAAGAATGAACTTTACTGACGAGCAAATTCGAAAAAAAGTAACATAAAAAGGACTCTACTGACGAACAAACTGAAATAAAAAATATGAAAAAAGAACTCTACTGACGAGCAAATTGTTTTTTCGAAGACATGAAAAGGGACTTTACTGGCGAGCAAATTTAAAAACAACTTAGAGGATAAAAAGAGACTCTACTGACAAGCAAATTGTGTTTTAACAGATATGTACTGAATGATGACACACATACAGTGCCGAAATGTACAAAATAGAAAATTCAATTATTTTTTGTCTCTTAATTTTAGTCAAATATGTCGCTTATGATTTTTTTTAAATATTTTAAGCCAAATAGTCAAAGTGAAAGTCAATAAATAATCGCACTGTTTATTCTGTACGTTTCGACACTGAATGTGTGCTATCAATCAGCACATTTTTAAAATATCACACCGGGAAAAAACACAAAGCATAATAATAAATCACAATAAAAAACACAAAATAAAATATTTAAACAAATAATGAACTGTGTTTTTTTCTGGTGCAATATTGTTAAAATATTGCTGTATGATGACACACATACGGTATCGAAACGTACATAACAAATAATTCAATTATTTATTGTCTTTTATTTCGACTATGTAATATATATAAAGTTTTTTTTTATAACAGTCAAGTCGTCGAAATAAAAAAATAAGTTAAGAAAAATTTTTTTTTGTTGTACGTTTCGACACTTGATGTGTGCCATCATCCAGTTATCACCAAGTTAAAAGCATGAAACTTATACATATTAATAAAATGAATTTTTCTGATGGAATTTAACACAAAACCAAAATTATTAGAAAAAGAAAAAAGTTTCCATAAATATTATTATTTCCATACGTTTCGACATGTAATTCTATGACATCATCAGTGAAATATTTAAATTTATATAGTAGCATTTGAAAACCTAGACTGGGCGTTGGTTTAGAATAAAACCTAATTTAATTAAATAAAACCTAATTTAATTAAAACTCATGTTTAAATATAAATAGCAATATAAATAAATTTATTTAAATTAAATTAAACTACACTACTTTTAATACAAACCAAACCAAACCTAACCACAAACTTCAAGCAAAAACACCAAAAAAAACGTAAAACAAATTTCACACAAATTTGAAATAATATAACAAAAATTTCTAATTATTAATATAAATTTAATATTAAATATTATTATTACATTTGCACTACGTACAACTTTTTGGTATAAAAATGGGCGTTGTCTTGTACACGTAAAATTTCGTTTTAATTTAATTATTTCCACACATAAACGTTATTTTATTAGGATTATCGAAATATTACTAATTATTATTATTTATAATATATTATTATTATTATTATTCAACATACATGAGTGTTTTCTTCAATATAATGCCAAGCCGAATAGTAGTTTGTAATAAATAAACACACAACACAGGAATTACAATCAAACTGTTATATCGGTGTGGTTTACACCAATACATGGAAAAGATTGAGAATCGTTTATAATTATGTATTTATGTATGTATGTATGGATAGGTGTGTGTGGGAATAAATATAAGAAATATTTTTGATGCCAATGTATGCGTTTTGTGGCTACGTGCATCACCTGTGATGCAGGCAGGATAGTGCGACGGCCGGTGTCCAATTTACATACATCTTTATGTGTATAGTAATGTATTGAGGCAAATTGAAGCAACTTATCAAAAATATTATATGAAAAAAAAGAGTGTGCGTAAGGATCACACGTGATTGAAGTAAAACTTATTTGCTACTGTACAATATGGCATTTAAGTAAAAATAAATACATCACATAACAATTTTGAATAATGTTCATTAGTAATACGGTAACACTCGTGATGCACACATTTATTAATGCAACCATCATTATACACATTTTGTATAATGATAAATTATAACTTATATATTTATAATAGCATTAAAATGTGTATAACATTTACAAACAATAGTGGAATTAGAGTGATATTTCAAATATGACACGATCGGTTTGTCATTGTAATTAGCATTTAGGACTTGAACCTTCATTAGAGAAATGAAGTAGTTGCTGATTAACAAATTCTATAATATTCGTTCACACAGAGGATTATGTTAAACAGCGCCTAAACAAATATTGTTTTCTAATGTAATTGTGTTTGAAGAACTTCATTTAATTAAAATTAACATACATTCATTGACTGCTTGTATTTTTTTTCAACTTTTTCGCTGGCTATATAATCTCATTTTTTGAACAGCTGTAAATCTGTCTGGTCTAAAAAATATTTTCCATTTTAATAACTTTAAAGATTAAAGAAAAACTAAAAAAAACTAAAAAAGGTAAAAAAAACTCTACTGACGAGCAAAAGAAAAACAAAATAATAAACTAAAATAATATAAAAAAGAAACTCTACTGACGAACAACAAAAGGACTCTGTATCACTGATGAACAACAATAAAAATAGATTCAACAATTAAAAATGATTAAAACAATATAGATAGATTCAACAAAATGAATAGGAACAAACTTCTAGTGACATACAGATAATAAAAGAACAAAAAGAACTCGACTGACAAGCAAACTACTACTATTTATGGATCAATTATTTTTAATATAAGACAAATTGTAGCAATAAAAAGAGATAAATAATAATCGATTGCTAAAATTGACACATTATTTCAAATTGACCAACAAAATTTGCTTTTTGAAGTAAAACTTCTTTAGGCGTGACTAGGATGTAAATCTAATCGAGTGCCAATGATTCGAAAGAAAATCTTGTTTGATTTTGTTCGTCAGCAAAGTCACGATTTACACAATTTTATAATTTACAATTTGAATAGAGTTCCCTTCTCCTTTTTAATTAGCTCGTCAGTATTGTTCTATAAATCTTGTTTTAATTTGTTTGTCAGTAGAGTCCATTTTTATTCATCACTATGGTATTTGGTTAGTAACTTTCTTTTCTTTTAACTTCCCTTAGTTATAGTAATCGCAAAAAAAAATCGAAAATAAAACTTTTTTAATATCTTTACGTTTTAGAAGTTTCTGAACATTTTGGCATACCTTAATGTGTGGCCACAATTTTTTGTCGACGATTTTGTTAACACGAATCAATCGATTTTTATGATTAAAAAAAACATTCAATTCCTATTGATAAGGAGAACTCTTGACTAGGTTTTGGCAAAGACAGGTCTAGCAGTTACGCAGATACAGAGCAAAGAGTGCAGAAAACAAAAACCGAGTTTTGAGAGAACGTAGTATCCGATTTGAATGATTCAAAAACCTTGAATTTGTAATGATTGGAAGAAGAGGTTATTAGTTTTTGGCAAAGGCAGGTCCCGCCATTTCGAAGATACAGAGCTAAATGTGCAAAAAATGGCAGTTTTTGAGAGAACTAAGCGTCCGATTTGAATGCTTCAAAAATGCTTTCTGCTTGTATTGACAAAACAATTGCTTTTGAATATAAAAAATTATTACATCTTTTTTATTTTCCATAAACTATTTTTGTAATTTTGGTTTAAAAATTCAAAAAATTACCCAGGCTAAACACAGTCTAAGCGCCACTTTGATACAAATTTTTACCCAAGTGCGTTTAGACTGTTTATACACTGGAGCACTTTTCCAATTTTGTGAAAACTATTGAAAAATGTGAATATCCCGCCAAGCTAAGCACATTAGAAGTGAAATTTTCGCACAGAATTATTTGCAAATGCGTTTGCAATTATTTTGCAATTATTTGCAAATGCGACTGTGACTGTACGGGAGCACTTTTTCAATTTTGTACAATTTTGGGCAACTATTTTTTTGAAATTGAATTCGAAATTAAATGATGATTGTTGGATGTTCTGAAGATAAATTGTTTTATGATTTACATTTGATTTGCTCAGATCATAACAAGATAGCAAAAATAATGGAAGTTACAGTATTTGTAATAATATTTGAAAACTTTTAAAATTTCTCGAATATTTCATTACAGTACGGAAAGTTCCAGCAATTTGCCTTAAGGCACGATGCCATACACCACTAGTTTAATTTTATTCTAGTTCATTCATTATCAGTATTTCTTTTGTTTCCTATGAAATTAAGTTTGCAGTAAAGTTTCTCCAATTTTTTCTCAATTATTAATAAGCAACGACACCAGCTCTCACATTATCAATTCGTAAACAGTTCAGTTCTAAATTGATTTTAATTCCTAAACGAGTCAAGTCTATTTCGGTTTATATGTGCCACGTATATATGGTATGAATGATGTACTTATTTTCACACTAATTGGTTCTTCAATTGAAATAATAAATATACGCATGTATATATCGTATATATTTAAAAATCGCAAAACTCAATTAGCTATTTATAATTGGAAGACAAATAAGAAAATTTGGAATGGAAAATTTTATACACGAAAATAGATAAATAATTAAAGTATATATATATATATATATACTGTATCATAATATATATATATATATAAACATAAATATGAAAGCGATTTTGAATCTTCGCGCCAGAAAGTATTTCTGTTTTGTAACTAACTTCATGTGGACGCCATGTTTGTTTTTATTTGACATATTTGTAAATTCTTTTTTTAAACTTCGAGGAGTAAACAATCAATTGAAATAAAGAAATCCTGGCGTAAGATAAATAGGCGTTATTGTTATTATATATGTATTATATATATTTAAATTTAAATACTAATAATTTTAGTGTTGACAGTTCAAACAAAAACGCAACAGGCAACTTTGAACAGTATTGCCATATGTCACTTTGAACGGCGTTGATATATTTATTTAAACGTAATTTTCATGTAATTATTGTGCAAAATACAGTAAACAAATAAAAACATCGACAACAAAAACAAAATTACATAAAATAATCACGATTTGAAATCATACTTCTCAATATTTACTTTTCGCAAACATAACCTCAAATTCTGACAGTTAATACAAAACTCACGTACAACCTCTTGCACTGTGTTAAACAAAACAAATAAAACAAATAAAACCACAACCACAATTCGGATTCACAAATACCATGTAAACAACCTTAAACATCATTTTCATACAAATTCTGTATCATTTACCATTTATCTATTACATAACCTAACAATGTCGTCCATGACATTCGGTCAAAAGTCTTTCATTCCAACGGCGCCCCAAAAGGGCAGTTTTCCTCTAGACCACGAAGGACAATGTAAACTGTTTATGATCAAATATATGCGTTGTCTCAGAGAGAACAGAAACGATAATTCTAAATGTCGTGACGAGGCACAAAGTTATTTGGGTTGCAGAATGGACAACGAGCTGATGGCTAGGGAGGATTTTGCTAAACTTGGATTTGATAAGAAGGAAATTAATTGATAAAGAAATAGTGTAAAAGACTGTAATAGATAATAAGAAGATATTAGTAAATGTAGCTATAAACATTCTTGTGTCTGCATTGATAATATTAAAATTCATGAGATAATTGTGTTTATTATTATTAGTGTTATACTTTGTTTTTACTTTATTACAAATAAATATGGACAGTGTAATCATGAAAGACAGTATTGATAACAAGCATATTTTACTAGCTTGTACGGGAAGTGTAGCAACAATAAAACTACCTTTACTAATCGAAAGGTTGTTTCAAAAAGCCCAAGACATCAATATACATATAGAAGTGAGTACAGATGTCAAACTTGATACATCGGTATAAGTAAACCACAATCCTGTTATTTTGCAGATATCAGTTATAGTAACAGAATATGCAAAACACTTTTTTGACCAATCAGAAATACCCAAAACCGTCAAAATATACACAGATGACCACGAATGGAAGTTTTGGAACAAACGTGGTGATCCTGTATTACACATCGATTTAACAAAATGGGCAGACGTTATGTGCATTGCACCCTTGGACGCCAACACCTTGGCTAAAATATCAAACGTAACAAAAACAAACCATGACTCTATCATAACTCTAAGTCTTATATCTATCCTTTACCCTAGGGTTTATGCGACAACCTCCTAACATGCACAGTTCGAGCCTGGAACACATCCAAGCCTCTTCTGTTTTGTCCAGCAATGAATACGAGAATGTGGGATCACCCCATAACCGCTCCACAAGTAAAGACTTTAAAAGATTGGGGGTATATAGAAGTGCCTTGCATTTCTAAGACTTTGGTGTGCGGTGATACTGGTAATGGTGCTATGGCTGATGTTAATACTATTGTTGATGTTGTAATTGATGAGTTGAATAAAAAATTATGAAAGAATCACGTTTTTATCAATACTAACCTCCAAATGGTAATTATGACTAAATCACATTGGTTTAACTTCATGTCTGTTTTGTTTCTTTAGTGTTGCCATATAACATCAAACATATACTGAGACTAACTAGTATAATTATATTATGCATATTAAATAAAATAAATACAATAAATGGTTATTACAAACTAGTGGTGTACGACATCGTGCCTTAAGGCAAATTGCTGAAACTTCCCGTACCGTAATGAAATATTTGAGGAATATCAAATGTTTTCTAATAGATTATTATAAATACTGTGACATTCAATATTCGTTTTATATAGACTAAATAATAATAAAAGCTTATAAATTGGACTGAAGTACCTTATTTCATATTTTCAAGAATTATATCAACCGAATTGCAAAGTTAAAATGATTTATTCGAAGTATATAAATGAGCTATAGAATACAAATCATTTTTGATATTCACGAAAAAACAATTTTTGAAAAAAAAAAAACGGAATTTTAAAACGATTTTTATTTACTTTGTTTGAATCATTCTAATCGGATTCTCCGTTTTCTCAAAAACATTAATTTTAACACATTTTGTTCTCTATCTCTGAAACGGCTGGACCTGCCTTTGCCAAAAACTAATCATCACTTCTGCCAATCATTACAAATGGAATGGTTTTTGGTTCATTCAAATCGGATACTCGGTTCTCTCAAAAACTCGATTTCTATTTTCTGCACTCTTTGCTCAGTATCTCAGAAACGGCTGGACCTGCCTTTGCCAAAAACTAATCACCTCTTCTCCCAATCATTACAAATTGAATGTTTTTTAAATCATGCAAATCGGATATTCCGTTCTCTCAAAAACTAGATTTCTATTTTCTGCACTCTTTGCTCCCTATCTTCGAAACGGCTAGACCAGCCTTTGCCAAAAACTAATCATAACGTCTCCCCATCAATACGAATTGAATGCTTTTTTAACTATTCAAATCGGTTGATTATTACCTTTGAAACGTGAAGATATGCAAAAATTTTCCTTTTCGGTTTCGGAGTCTAAAGAAGTTTTACTTCAAAAATTTTGAAGTAATGGGGTATCATTTGAAAGGTCATTTTTAATAGAATCCAAATACTTAAGTATTCTAATATTTGTTAAATTAAAATTTATCGGTTCAAATCGGTCGATCCGTGCTCCCGAAATCGTCGATCAAAAATTGTATCCGCACCTACACACACAACAAATTTTTCTGAGGTATGCCAAAATTTTCAGAAAGCTCTGAAACGTAAAGATATGCAAAAATTATATAATATATAAATAATATAAAATTAATAAATTTAAAAGTAATAAATAAAACTTACTCTACGGGAAGTTAATATAATTTATATTATATCCATATCGATTTCAAAGTCTAAAGAAGTTTTACTTCAAAAATGGTATATTATATCTTTTATGGCATGTGGGGTATCATTTGAAAGGTCATTTTTAATAGAATCCGAATACTTAAATAAGTTTTCGAATTTCTGATCACAAAAGTAGTACTTTTGTTAAATTAAAATTTTTCAGTCATAAAATTCTCCTTCGAAAAGTTAATAAATTTAAAAGTAATAAATAAAACTTACTCTACGGGAAGTTAATAATTAATTTAAAAAATGTACTTACATTAATAAACTATAATTTTCTATACACATTTTCCTTAATCCTTCGGTCCTTGATAGACAGTTTGCAAAAGCGTGAAATAAGACCAAGATGTACTCATGACCTGCAAGAAATAATATAAAAAAAATGTAATAATAAATAATATAACTCAAGTTAATATTTAGTTACCTTTCCAAAACTTGTTAAAGAAACCACTGAGAACCTCAAAGCAGTCAACTTTTGTGGCTTTTGTGCTCGAGCCATCAAAATTTGTGCAGATCTCTTGAATTTGCGATCACAATTATTCCAATCGCTCTCGTAAATGGATTTCGACAAAGATTCACTCTTAATAAAAAAAAACAATATTTCTAGTACCTTTAATTGATCTTATGCTTGTTTCTTGTTAGTGAATATGTAAAAGTGTCTAGCCATTTGCGCTGCGATCAGGCGTATTTTACATATAAACAAGCAAGGGTGAATGTTATGATAACAGAATTCTAGATGATGCAGTCTTTATAAAATTCATCCTTGCTTGTTTATATGTAAAATGCGTCTGATCGCGCAGCAAATAGATAAAAAATTTCACAGTTTCACTAACAAGAAACAAGCATAAAATAATGCTATTTTATGAGGCAGAATTGCCCCTCAGTCTATTATCCTGTTACCTTTTCTATTAGTTGATGTCCAGCATCACAAAGTTGATAAATCTGCACCACCATAGATATTAAAAATATCAAAAACATAAATAAAGCGACTCCTGTTACTGCAGTTGTTTGAAAGCCGACCAGACAAATCAGGACAGAACTTCCTGAAAAGTTCATGAAAATCGAGAAGCTGAAGATTTTCTCTAACTCTTCACTAATCCTGCAAAAAAAGAAATATTGTAATTGGATGAAATATAATTAATTATGTCGCTATATAACGTTGTGCTTTTGTAAATCACCAAAATCTGGTAGGAGGCTTTTGACCCGCCATTTTGAGCTTCATAATGTAAAAAACAGTTGATGGTGATACATGGCTTACAGAGCACCGACGTTTTTTGTTTAAAGTTATATAAATAGCAGAAAACGTCAACAAATTTTCCAATTTTAATCTCAAACTAGTGGGGTGGGTGGCATCGTGCCTTAAGGCAAATTGCTGGAACTTCCAGTACCGTAAGGAAATGTTCGAGGAATACTGAATGTTTTCAAATAGATTATTATAAATATTGTAACATTGTCTAATATTTATAAGAATTATATAAACTGAATTGCAAAGTTGAAATTATTTGTTTAAAGTATATTAGAACTATAGTCAGAATTAAAAATAAAATCTGAATTATTTTCGATATACAAAAAATTTAAAAAAAAAAAAAAAATTGAGACAATTTTTTTTCCAAAATCAATTATTTTGTTAAGACAAGCAGAAAGTTCTTTGAATCATTCAAATCGGACGCTTAGTTCTCTGAAAAACTGTCATTTTTTACATATTTAGCTCCGTATCTTCGAAATGGCTGGGCCTGCCTTTGCCAAAAACTAAAAAACACTTCTCCCAATCATTACTAATTGAATCTTTTTTAGATCATTCAAATCGGATACTCCGTTCTCTCAAAAAGTCGATTTCTATTTTTTGCACTCTTTGCTCCGTATCCCCGAAACGGCTGGACCTGCTTTTGCCAAAAACTAATCAGCTCTTTACCCTATCGATAGGAATCGAATGTTTTTTGAACCATTCAAATCGGTTGATTCGCGCGCCCGAAAACGTGACTGGAAATTTGTATCCATACATACATACACACACATCCATTTTTTCTGAGGTGTGCCAAAACGTTCAGAAACCTTCAAAACGTCGAGAAATGTAAAAATTTTCAATTCCGATTTTCGGCCCATTACAATAACTTACCCTACGGGAAGTTAACAAGTTCTATTTTCTATAATTATTTACCTATTGTATGAGAGAAACAAAGGACTAACTTCAGACTCATTCTTAACCGACGCCATTTGGTTTTGAAGTGAACTTGGCAATAGATCCGACAAAATGGAGGAAAAAATTCCTTTACTTACCCGATTAATACTTTATGTCGTTGTATACAATCGACCAACTCCTTGTGCATCAAAACATTTCTAGATTTATTATTAATTTGATTTAAAGCATCCCTATTCGATGCTCCGTCTTGGAAACCGATTCGGGCAACCCTTTGGGCTAACAAATCAAAATGCATACAGAGATGTCCTGTGAGGAATGAGAATAGTAAATCGGCTCCTAGAAGGGCATTCATAGCAACGTAACTAAAATAAAGAAATTGATGTTAATGTAATAAATACTTCAGTTTTTTTATGTCTTTTATCCCTTACCCCGATGCGACGTGGTACAAATACATAAAAGGATAAATATCAGGCCGAAAAGAGTCGAATGGCGTCCACACTAAATACGGCAGTAGAAGTATCACTTCATTTTTTGCAAAATAGTAATAAGCAGTGGTGCACAAAGCGCATACATTGAAGATCCAGATCAAAAACTGCATCAATGTCGTGAACATCACGGATTTGCGAATCATACTTTTTATGGTTTTGGTTATTATCGAATTGAATCTGGAAAAGAAATAGTAAAATACGCCTGATCGTACAGCAAATAATTTTCACACGCTGTTATCGTTCATATCTTATATATAAAAATGGAGCTCTCGATCAAATGATTCCCTAAAACTCGAAAACGGCTGAACCGATTTGGCCAGTCTTAGTCTTGAAAAATTCGTGCTAATCAGTAAGTTGTCGGAAAGGTGAGATATTATTTCAAAATCGTGTAAAAACTTTACATTTTTAATTTGAACATTTTTGTAGAAGCGTAATTTGAATAAAACAATGGACGGTGGCTAATACGATAATAATTATCTATTGATAAATTATTATCTATTACTACCTCTCATCGGCATTATTGTACATCTGTTCCAACTTGGAAATGATATCACCGACTTTTTGCTTCTGCAGTTGCACCGTGGCCACTTTAATAACCCCCAAAATGCAAAAACCGACACATGGGGCTACTTCGGTCAATTTCAAAAAGTTCGTGTAATTGTTTAGGCCCTTCAGGAAATAAATCAACTCACCCAAGATGCACATGTAGATGACAACCATACATAAAACGTAACTGAAAATAGATAAATAATAAAATATAGAAAAAAACTAGTGGTGTATAGCATCGTGTCTGAAGGCAAATTGCTGGAACTTCTTGTATTGTAATAAAATATTCGAGAAATATTAAACGTTTTCATTATTATGAATACTGTAACTTTCATTATTTTTGCTATCTTGTTATATCTGAGCAAATCAAATGTAAATCATAAATCAATTTATCTCCGGAACATTAAATTCGATTTTTTGTTTGAAATCAAATTTAGATCTGAATTTTCAAGAGAGAACTTTTATCAGTACTGCTTGATATAAAGCTGACTTTAGCAGATTGCCTTTAATAAATTTATTTTATTTTAATAAATCTAATTAGCATCCCGAAAAAGCTATTTTTATTTAAAATCATATTGAGATCTAAATTTTTCATTTATCATTACTGCTTGATATCAAACTATGCAAGAATCTATAAACTCTATTAAAAATCTGTTATACTGCTCAATAACAATAAGGTGTGCAAGCATGTATAATATCAAGTGAAAATCTGATCGCTTGATACCGAATCTTTGATATCAAGTAAAAATATAGTATCATACTGTTCGATACCAAGCTGTCCAAGAATCTATGACTTCAAGTAAGATTCTAGTGTCATACTGCTCGATATTAAACTATGCAAGAATCTGTGAACTCAATTAATACTGCTCAATAACAAGTTGTGCAAGCATATATATCAAGTGAAAATTTGGTATTATACTGCTCGATACCAAGATGTCCAAGAATCTTTGATATCAAGTAAAAATCTGGTAACATACTGCTTGATACCAAATTGCTAAAAAAATTAAGATCTCAAACGAGAATTTGGTATCAAGCTGCTTGATATCAAACTGTCCAAGAGAGAAATTGATGGCATACTGCTCGATGCCGAGCTGTCCAAAAACTTTTGATATCAAGTGATTTTTGGTACCAAGCTATTCAAGAAATTATGATTTTAAGTGACAAATTAGTTGGGTATCAAGCAGTATGATCTCAAGTGAAACTCTGCTATCGTGCCGCTTGATACCAAGCATTCCGTTAGATGTTTTTCAATACTTACATAAATTTCAAAAAATAATTAACACCGAAACGTCTTTTGGTTTGTCGAACACTCAAACCGATGGTTAAGAAAATTCCGTTGCACAATGCAAAAGATTTTGCGAAGGATGGAACTTTCTCGATTTTGGAGTCCATTTTATCAGAATCACCTTAAAATAATAAAAAATATAATAAAAATATTTTTGAATAATAATAAATAAATTAATCAAAGTAGATTCTACTCTATTGCCTGAAAGAAATTGTATCGTCCCATATTATTCCGAGCAAGAAAGAATCTTACGATAACTGCACCATCGAATATTCTGTTATCATAACTTTCTTCTTTGCTTGTTTATATGTAAAATGCGCCTGATCGCACGGCAAATAGATAGACATTTTCACTACTTATAAACAAGCATAAGATTTTAACGCTATGTTATGAGCTCTGTTACGGCAGAATTGTCCCTTTAATTAAATATTACTATATATTATTTTGTTTATTATAATTATTTAGTATGATGGATCTGCCTTTTACAATGAATAACATAATATATGTAAAAATATATTAAGTACTTACCGCCGCGATTTTATTTAAATTACTGTTTGATTTTTTTCGGTAACTTTACTAATATAATAAAATTAACATATTATAAATATCTTATAAAGGACACATTAAAACAAGGGCCGGTGGTAAAAATATTTGACAAAGTCCAAACTAAATAAATGTATAAACTGAAACACGTGCAGTTTTTTTGCCACCGGCTCTCCGTCTACGCCATAATTTATTATAATGATGTTATGAATTTAGGTGCTTTACATAATTTATGTGTGTACTTAAAACAAATCAAATTTTTCTCAAATTACACGTCTTGACCGTTTTACGTACACCTGCGAGAAAAATGGAGAACTTTTCTATATAATCATCAAGTTATTTCGGACTTGATAGAGATTGAATAAAAAATGAGAACAAAATCGGTTACATGATGTGACAACATGGTTAATAATAAATGTCGATTATTATTTGTTAAAGTATAGTGTAATCAAGTGTAAGTAAAGACAGAAGTGTAATCAAGAGTAGGAATTCCAGAATTCTAGATCCTCCCCCCACGAAGTAATACCTAACGGCGGTTCTTGTGAGACTAAAAGGTAATATATAATAAAACACGAATATTGAAATTTGAATTTCTTTAAAAGAAAATATTATAAAGTCCGGATACGTTTCGGCGATAGTCGTGAGTCATCCTTCAGTAGAACTAAATTGAATTTAACTAAATAATGTGACAAGTAAATATGAAAATTACGAATAAAAATTTAGTACTTACAGTCAGATCCTCATTTTAAAAACCGCAAAAACAATATTCCAACTTGTTCAGGAAACATCTAAGTCGTGTAGTTTTGTTTTCTTTGTGTGCCCACTTTTTAGTGCACTACTTTATGATGATGTAGAAGCTGCATTAAGTAAAAGAATTAAGGGGGTAATTCTGCCTCATAAAATGGTATTGCCATGGCAACGCCGTTAGTGAAACTTTAAAAATGTCTATGTATTTGCCATGCGATCAGGCGTATTTTACATATAAACAAGCAAAAAATGTTATGATAACAGGATTCTAGATGATGCAGTTATCACAACATTCTTTCTTGCTGTGTTTATTATGTAAAATACGCCTGATCGCACAGCAAATGAATAGACATTGTCACATATTCACTAACAAGAAACAAGCATAAGATAGAGCTATTTTATGCCCGATAAATCAGATTCAATAGTAAACACATTTGCAAGAGATATCTATCTGTTTACCTGTCAACCCATGTGCTTGTCTACCTGTCTACTAATAATTTTATTAATATATATAAATCTATAATATACAAAGATTTGTAATGAATTTGCAATAATTTTGCTCCGAAATACGTCTCCAAAATGTTTTTTGAATCACTCTAATCGGGGGTACCGTTTTCTCAAATTGAATTTGCTGTTTTTTGCACTTTTTGCATCGTACCTGCCTTTAACAATAACTAATTAGCACTTCACACGAATCGATTTTTTCTTGAATCATCCTAATCGGTTGTTCTGTTTACTTAAATATAATTGCCTTTTTTCACTTTTTGCACCGTACCTCCGAAATGGCAGGACCTGCCTTTAAAAGAAAACTGATCAGCACATCACGCCGTCAATACGAAAGGAATGTTTACTGAATCATTCAAATCGGTTGAGCAGTGGTCACTAAAACAATGGCGAACAATTGTAACGAATTGAATTGCTATTTTTTGCACCTTTTGTTCCCGTATATCTAAAACAGCTCGACCTGTCTTTCACAAAAACTAATCAATACGTCTACCTAACAATATAAATCGAATGTTGTTTGAATCATTCAAATCGGTTGAGCAACGCTCCCGAAAACGTAGACAAAAAATTGTATCGAATCGAATTGCTATTTTTTGCACTTTTTGCACCGTATCTCCGAAACGGGTAAACCTGCCTTTCACAAAAACTAACCAGCACATCTCCCTATCAATACGAATCGAATGTTTATTGAATCATTCAAATCGGTTAAGCAGCGTTTTCGAAAACGTCGGCTAAAAATTGTATCCAATCGAATTGCTATTTTTTGCACTTTTTGCTGCGTACCTCTAAACCAAGTAGACCTGCCTTTTACAAAAACTAATCAACACGTCTCCTTATCAATATAAATCGAATGTTTATTGAATCATTCTAATCGGTTAAGCAGCGTTTTCGAAAACGTCGGCTAAAAATTGTATCGAATCGAATTGTTATTTTTTGCACTTTTTGCACCGTACCTCTAAACAGCTAGACCTGCTTTTTACAAAAACTAAACAACACATCTCCCTATCAATACGAATCGAATGCTTTTTGAATCATTCAGATCCGTTGATCCGTGCGCCACAAAACGTCGACGGAAAAATGTATCAAATTGAATTGTCATTTTTGCACCGTACCTCCGAAACGGCTAGACCTGCCTTTTACAAAAACTAATCA
Source organism: Ctenocephalides felis (assembly GCF_003426905.1). Taxonomy (NCBI): domain Eukaryota; kingdom Metazoa; phylum Arthropoda; class Insecta; order Siphonaptera; family Pulicidae; genus Ctenocephalides; species Ctenocephalides felis. The sequence goes on along the minus strand of NW_020539725.1, from coordinate 63,466,944 downwards.
ACACGTCTACCTAACAATATAAATCGAATGTTGTTTGAATCATTCAAATCGGTTGAGCAACGCTCCCGAAAACGTAGGCAAAAATTGTATCGAATCGAATTGCTATTTTTTGCACTTTTTGCACCGTATCTCCGAAACGAGTAAACCTGCCTTTCACAAAAACTAACCAGCACATCTCCCTATCAATACGAATCGAATGTTTATTGAATCATTCAAATCGGTTAAGCAGCGTTTTCGAAAACGTCGGCTAAAAATTGTATCGAATCGAATTGCTATTTTTAGCACTTTTTCCTCCGTATCTCCAAAACGACTGGACCTGCCTTTCACTAAAACTAATCAATCATCTCAATAGGAATCGAATGTTATGAATCATTCAAATCAATTGAGTAGTCACAATTTTCTTTTAACAAAGAAAACGAGTCTAACATAAAACTATTTTTATTATAAATACATTTCTATCGGGTTAAAATACAAGAATATCCAATTCTTATAATAATAAATACATATATAATTATATAATCATAGCAAAAATTATGTAAAATCGTACACAAAAATATAATATATACTCCTGGCCTAGTCACCCTAAGCTAACCAAAAAAAAAGGGTAAAATCATCATAATCAACAACAGTATATAAAAGACGAATCAAACGAGACAGTTCACACGTAAAAAAATATTTCACTCGTTTTTGTTTTTGATCAATTTTGTTTGGCAAATTACAACCAGCGCAGTTTTGATATTTCATAATTGAGATAAAGTAAATTTAATCGTTTGGCTCGATAATAATAATGGTCTGATGGGTTGGGGGGGACTTTAGTTTAGTCTCTAACACTATCAGGATCATCACATTATCAGCGCTCTTCGATGATTACAGTTTCTTGAGGATACAGTTTCAGTTCTTGAAGTGTCGATACTGGGTCGATTGTTGTTAACTGAAATATAAACGATACAAATAATAATGCATAAGTAACTCTAGTTAGAATTAGAATTAATATCTAGTATATCACAAGATTCTTCCTTGCTTGTTTATATGTAAAATACGCAAATAGTTAGACATTTTCACAGTACCAAGCATAAGATAGCGTTGCTATGACAACGCTATTTTATGAGGCAGAATTGCCTAGTAAGTTTAGTTTCCAGTCGGTCCGAAGTATTATTAAACTAGTTGGTTTGGTATTTAGCCTTGAGGCAAGTTACATGAACTTCCCGATATGTGTAATTAATCGACTTAATTAATAAAAAATAATTTAATTTATGAGTGATTACAAGTATTCCAAGTGGATTTGTTACACATGATTGAAAACGAACGAACACTTTGACTCGGAGTATTTTCTAATAGCAAATTTTCAAAAATCACCAGTTTTTATAATTGAACCAGTTTCCATAGGACTTTAATGGTTTACTATGTTCATTAAGATCAAGTACTAAGTAAATCGTCTAATTTTAATTTTAACAAACGTCAAAAAAACTACTCATTTTCTTAATCTTTGATTAATTTTTAAAATGAAACTACTTGTCGTAAGGCCGTAATATTTCAGTAAGTTCTATAAGACCATGATATATATCGTCAAAAAAAAGTTCCATAAAAATCGGCTTCAATTTTTTTTTCAACAGTTAATTACAAGAAAACGGCTCGGTAGATTTTCACCTAAAACTAATCAGTATCATTTCCAACCAATACCTTTCGAACAGTTTTTGATTTTTTCAAATCGATTCGGTAGTTTGAGATTAAATGTGGACGAAAAGTTTAACACTTTTTTTCAAATTACAAAGACGCGGCTCGGCAGATCGTCTCACGAAACTGACAAATTATAGTCCTCATTGAGATACATCAAACAGCTTTTAAATTTATGAAATCGGTTCAGGCGTTTTTGAGAAAACGTCGATCGAAGGTTTAATTTTGTCAAATGTCAAATAAACGATACTAATTTTTGCAAACTTTGACGATTTTTCAAAGTTAAACCAATTGTCGAAGGGCCGTAATATTTTAGTATGATCTACATTCTACAAGACTCATCAACAAAAATCATGAAAATCGTCGATTTTTTTTTTTGAAACATTATTACAAGAAAACGGCCCGGCCGATCTTCACTAAAAACTAATCAGCACGATTCCCAATCAAACGTCGATTTACGGCAAAAAATTTGTTCACACACACACACACATACACGCACGCAGACACACACACGCACATACTTCTTCCAAATGTTGGTCTCATTCGATTCTGAATGGCTTAAAACGTCGAGAAAACATAAAATTAGCGAGTCGGATTTTTTGATGAAAACATAAACTTCTCCTTCGGGATGTTAATTATTTATTAAATTATGCATGACTTATTGAACTTATTATCACTTACATCTTTCCTTGGCCAGCTCGAAATAAATTTATAATCCTCGCTTGGGTATCCAAGAACTATCATGTAATCCAATAATACCTGAAAAAGAAACATACAAAATTATAAACAACGTATTCAATGAGTTAGTTCGAATCGTCCCATTTAAGTTACTTTTAATTCTGTCGTGATTAGAAAACGCCTCTCGGCAAAGCTACCGGTTGGCAGTCGTATCCTTATTTTTGTAATACCTGAAAATAAAGAAAAATTATATTAGTTTATATTTTTAATTGGCAGATTAAATATATATATATATATATATATATATATATATATATATACTAGCTGCAAATGTGGTTTTGCCATAAAAAATATTTCTAGTATAAAATATTTAGTATGAAAATAACCAACTGATTGCAAATGTGGTGCATAAGCGAAAAGGGCAGTTAACAAAAACTATAAGAATAGTTTACCCATTGCAAAGCGCGCCACATATAAATGTCTCTCAATAATAGTCTTTGCAAGAGCCAAGCTAATCTGAAACTGGTTCTATATACATTGAATTTGCACATTTAATGTTTCAAGATTTTGATATATTACTACCGTGCGTTTGCATTAATACAGTAATTTTTGAATTGCGAATAAAAATCCGATTATTCATTTTCAAATTTTGAGATGCAAAGTTGGCCCATTCTATAATAACTGAGTTAATAAAGTGCAAAAGGTTACAAGAATAAAATTCTGTTAACCAGATTCTGGTAAGAGTTTTATACGATTATGTTATATCTAATATCTGTAGGATTCCAATCAGATTTTGTTGAAAATTGTGAAAAAAATCTGTTGAAGGTATAAGAAACTAGTTGGTTTGGTATCTTGCCTTGAGGCAAGTTACATGAACTTCCCGATATGTTTAAATAATTGACTTTCAATAAAAACTAAATTAAATTATGAGTGATTAAAAGTATTCCCAGTGAATTTAAAAACATAATTGAAAACGAACGAACACTTTGACAAGGAGTATTTTTTAAAAGTAAATTTTTAGAAATCAACAATTATTATAATTGGACCAGTTTCCATAGGACTTTAATAGCTTGATATGTTCATTAAAACCAAGTACTCTATCGTTATACCAAGTAAAATCGTCCAATTTTAATTTTCGTCAAAAAACGTCAAAAAAACTACTCATTTTCTTAATCTTGGACGAATTTTTAAAATTAAACTTGTACGGCCATAATATTTCAGTAAGTTCTATAAGACCATGATATATATATATATCGCCAAAAAAAGTTTTATAAAAATTGCCTCAATTTTTTTTTTCAACAACGAATTACAAGAAAATGGCTCGGTAGATTTTCACCTAAAACTAATCAGTACCATTCCCAACTAATATCTTTCGAACAGTTTTTGATTTTTTAAAATCGGTTCGGTAGAATGAGCTTAAATGTGGACGAAAGGTTCAACACTTTTTTTCAAATTACAAAGAAACGACTCGGCAGATCGCCAACAAAACTATAGTGCTCATTGAGATACAAAGAATGGCTTTTAAATTTCTGAAATCGGTTCAGGCGTTTTTGAGCAAACGTCGATGAAAGGTAATTTTGACAAATGCCAATGAAACGATACCAATTTTTGCAAACTTTGACGAATTTTCAAAGTTAAACCCATTGTCGTAGGGCCGTAAAATTTTAGTATGATCTAGAAGACTATGGTATCTACCGTCAAATAAAAAATCATAAAAATCGTAGAAATTTTTGTTTTTAAACTTTATTACAAGAAAACGGCCCGGCCGATCTGTACCAAAAACTAATCAGCACGGTTCCCAACCAATATCTATCGAACGGTTTTTGAATTTTCAGAATCGATTCAGAATTGCGGGCTAAAACGTGGACGATTTTTTTTTACTTTATTGCTATTTATAATGAACGGCCGATCGTCCCACAAAGTTGACAAACGCTAGTCCTCGTCGAGATACATCGAATGCCTTTTAAATTTTTGAAATCGGTCCAGCCGTTTTTGAGAAAACGTCGATTTACGGCAGAAAATCTGTTCACACATACGTACACACACACTTTTGCCAAATTTGGTCTCATTCGATTCAGAATGGCTTGAAACGTCGAGAAAACATAAAATTAGCGAATCAGATTTTTTTATGAAACCATAAACTTCTACTTCGGGAAGTTAATAATTAATGTAACGACCGGACCAAGTTGGCTTTTGATACCAGTTTGTATAAATTTTGTTATTATTAAATCTAATAATTTTAATATCTAAAAAGCTAAAAGAATTGTCAATCTCTTGTTCACAAGTGTACTGCAAATGTTTACTGAAAGAGTTAAAACAATCCAATGTATGGTTCATATAGTTATTATCTAAACATAAAAGACTTGTGGCTAAAAAACGTTATCACAATATATACGAGGTCTGTTCAAAAAGTACCCGGAATTTTCGTTTTTTCAAAAAAATATTTATTTATTCGTCTACATTAATGTGGTCCCCTTCAAAGTAGTCCCCCCCAGATATAATACACTTATGCCAGCGTTTTTTCCAATTTTCGAAGCACCCTTGATATTCACTTTTTGATATGTCCTTGAGCACTCTCGGCGATTTTCTTCAACCGAGGAAAACCGCCGTCCTTTCATGGGTCTCTTCAACTGTGGGAATAGGAAAAAGTCACACGGAGCCATATCTGGTGAATTTTTGCACTTTGCAACACTTTATTTCATTTTTTACGCAAAATTTAATACAAATTCTTTGACTTTTCAATTCTTCCATTGTAAAAATCGCCGAGCTCAGAAAAACACGTCGAACCTTAGCGACTACCACAGACAAAGTAAACAGTGAATATAGCTGAAAATTTCATCATACTTTAGGGGCATGTATACCAACACAATAAAAAAAAAATTTTGACAATCAGACACTCCAGACCCGCGAAATGTAATTATTAGTAATTCCGGGTACTTTTTGAACAGACCATGTATATATATATATATATATATATATATATATATATATACAGTGGCGGATTAAGCTCTCTGCCGCCCTAGGCCCTTTACGTTCAGGCGCCCTTTTTAATAGACAAAATTTTACTTTTTTAATTAAACATTTTTTAAAAAATTATTCAGATATAATTTTTAACTTTGCGTAGAATAAGTTATATTAATCGCAAATAAATCGAAAATGATATTTTTTTCTTATCTTCACGTTTAAAGGCATTCTGAACATTTTGGTTTACCTCAAAATGTGTATGTGTGTATGTATGTTCAATTCCCATTGATTCTGATTAGTTTTTCGCTAGGGCTGGTTCAGCCGTTTCGAAGATATGAAGCAAAAAATACAAATAGAAATCAGAACTTTACGCCCTGAATATTTTCCTTATATCGTATTTATGTAGATGGTAACCCGACTGCTGATTCTTTCATATTTGATTACTTCATTATTAGAAATTATCTACTAGGGCTGACTTATTATTAACTTCCCGATGGAGCACTTTGAAAATTTAAAGTTTTTTTGAGATGTTAACAAAATTTGTACTTATCATTAATATTCTTATAAAGTATCTGATATTTGATGTGCATGTGTCCAATATCATTTTTCCAAACGTTATTTTTATAACTTGTTTTTGAATCTTCATAACCGCTATACCTGACTTTCCAAAACCTGGTTAATTGTTCATTTCATCAATATGAGTAAAATGTTTTTTGAATCATTCAAATCGGACTCTCAGTTCTCTCAAAAACCAAATTTCCATTTTTTGGCACTTTTTGTCCCGTATATTCGAAATGGCTGAACCTGCCTTTGCCAAAAACTAATCAGCACGCCTCCTTATCAGTAGGATCGGTTGATCCGTGCTCTCGAAACGGTTTACGAAAATTAGTATTCGTCCTAATTACATACATTCATATAATATTTCTTACATAAAAACGCACGGACCCACAAACATCTATTTTTTCTAAGCCACAAATGTTTAGGAACCTTTGAAACGTAAAGATATGCAAAGAAATTTTCCATTTTTTTGCGACTACTATTACTACTACTACCCTGCGAGAAGTTAAAAATGAAAACAAATTTGTACTGATTATTAAATTTTTTGTAAAAAATCTGATAATTTGATGTGCAAATGTCCATTGATCATTTTGACCACTAAATGGCACTTTTTAGGATCACCAAAACGCACTCTCACTTTACCATCGCAAAAATTTACTTAATGTACTTATTTAGTTTTGAATTTCCCAATCGGATAGAGAATGGGGCTCTCTAAAAGAATGAGAGCTATTTTTTATCATTTTATTTATTCCGAAATGAATAAACCTGCCATTACCAAAAACTAATCAGCACATCTTCCCGACAATTGAATCATTCAATCAATTGATTCGTCTCAAAAGCGTCGACAAAAAAATGTAACCGCAAATACACATCCATACATCCATTTTTCCTAAGGTATGCCAAAAAGTTAAGAAAGTTTTGAAACGTAAATATTTATAAACAATTGCATTTACGTTTCCTTTTTAAAATTACTATAACTTACCCGTGAAGGGAATGCCAATGTATTGTAGTTGCCAATGCCAAGATATTTTAGTTTAGGTTTAGTTTCATCTTACAGAATACATTTAGAAGAAAAAAATATATACGAACTAAGACATAATTAAATCAACACAAAATAACAGTAATATATTATATTAATTCCCAAAATAAAATAAGAAACCATTTAAAACCATTTGAAAACATTTTGTATGTAAGATTTTCCTTAATAAAGTTACAAAAAATGAACAGAGCTTCAATATTTTTTCAAAAAAAGCTTATCAATTTGATAATTTTTATTTTGAACATGATACATCAATAAAAGTATTAATGAGGCGCCCTCGAATAAGTTTGATTAGAAAACGAATAGCATTCTATGTCATAGAAAATTATCTAGATCAGGATCAATTCTTAAAATAAATTGCCGTGACAATTTTTCGGATTTAAAATTTTGACATTCTGAAAAACTTGCCGCCCCCCAATTGTGCCGCCCTAGGCCCGGGCCTCACCGGCCTATGGGTTAATCCAGCACTGT
>NW_020539725.1:63428776-63458560 GCF_003426905.1 Ctenocephalides felis | reverse complement strand
CAACTTTAAGTATAAATATAAATATAAATATATTTATAAATATAAATATGAACATAAATATAAATATAAATATAAATATTAGGTTGTCAAATATCTCCCTTCCGCTTTTTGCTCTTGGTTTATAATACAAAAAGGCGGAAGGGAGATATTTGACAACCTTAAGTATAAATATAAATATAATATAAATATATTTATAAATATAAATATGAACATAAATATAAATATAAATATAAATATTAGGTTGTCAAATATCTCCCTTCCGCTTTTTGCTCTTGGTTTATAATACAAAAAGACGGAAGGGAGATATTTGACAGCTTTAAGTATAAATATAAATATAAATATATTTATAAATATAAATATAAATATAAATATGAATATAAATATAAATATAAATATTAGGTTGTCAAATATCTCCCTTCCGCTTTTTTGCTCTTGGTTTATAATACAAAAAGGCGGAAGGGAGATATTTGACAACCTAATATTTATAAATATAAATATAAATATAAATATAAATATAATTATATAAATATAAATATAAATATGAATATAAATATAAATATAAATATAAATATTAGGTTGTCAAATATCTCCCTTCCGCTTTTTTGCTCTTGGTTTGTAATACAAAAAGGCGGAAGGGAGATATTTGACCACCTAATATTTATAAATAAATATAAATATAAATATAATTATATAAGTATAAATATAAATATGAATATAAATATAATATAAATACAAATATTAGGTTGTCAAATATCTCCCTTCCGCTTTTTTGCTCTTGGTTTATAATACAAAAAGGCGGAAGGGAGATATTTGACAACCTAATATTTATAAATATAAATATAAATATAAATATAATTATATAAATATAAATATGAATATAAATATAAATATAAATATTAGGTTGTCAAATATCTCCCTTCCGCTTTTTTGCTCTTGGTTTATAATACAAAAAGGCGGAAGGGAGATATTTGACAACCTAATATTTATAAATATAAATATAATTATATAAATATAAATATAAATATGAATATAAATATAAATATAAATATAAATATTAGGTTGTCAAATATCTCCCTTCCGCTTTTTTGCTCTTGGTTTATAATACAAAAAGGCGGAAGGGAGATATTTGACAACCTAATATTTATAAATATAATATAAATATAAATATAAATATAATTATATAAATATAAATATAAATATGAATATAAATATAAATATAAATATAAATATTAGGTTGTCAAATATCTCCCTTCCGCTTTTTTGCTCTTGGTTTGTAATACAAAAAGGCGGAAGGGAGATATTTGACCACCTAATATTTATAAATATAAATATAAAAATATAATATAATTATATAAGTATAAATATAAATATGAATATAAATATAAATATAAATACAAATATTAGGTTGTCAAATATCTCCCTTCCGCTTTTTGCTCTTGGTTTAAATACAAAAAGGCGGAAGGGAGATATTTGACAACCTAATATTTATAAATATAAATATAAATATAAATATAATTATATAAATATAAATATGAATATAAATATAAATATAAATATTAGGTTGTCAAATATCTCCCTTCCGCTTTTTTGCTCTTGGTTTATAATACAAAAAGGCGGAAGGGAGATATTTGACAACCTAATATTTATAAATATAAATATAATTATATAAATATAAATATAAATATGAATATAAATATAAATATAAATATAAATATTAGGTTGTCAAATATCTCCCTTCCGCTTTTTTGCTCTTGGTTTATAATACAAAAAGGCGGAAGGGAGATATTTGACAACCTAATATTTATAAATATAAATATAAATATAAATATAATTATATAAATATAAATATAAATATGAATATAAATATAAATATAAATATAAATATTAGGTTGTCAAATATCTCCCTTCCGCTTTTTTGCTCTTGGTTTATAATACAAAAAGGCGGAAGGGAGATATTTGACAACCTATTATAATGAATCTGTTGCGATATGTATTAATGTGTAGTTTATCATACCGATGATGGTTTGGCCACAATTGTCATCGTTATTTTTCCTGACACAATTTAAGTAATTCCATATCATCAAAGAATCGTCAACGATTACTTTGTCGGTTAGATCCATAAGGGATGCTAATGGATCTGTGGTTTGGGAATTATCAGCACCTGCTGATATTGATAAGTCGCAACGGTTGCCCCATACACTCAACTAGAAAAAATTATAACAAATATATATATATATATATATATATATATATATTTGACCCGACAGACGTTATCCTGTACCCACATCTACGTTTTTTCAATATCCTATACTAATATTTACCGTTCAGTTAAAAATAATAATTATCATTTTTCGAATTACTATTGACACAAATATATGAGTGATGTTAAATGTAGAACTGCTTCAAATAAAATGATGATCTCAATTCCCACTTTAATTATCCCTTAACAAATATTTTATTGTTCAATAAAGTTAAATCCATATTTGAAATGAATTAATTCGTCAAATCCTGTTCATAAGTGCTCTATTCAACCTACGATCAACAAAATTATTGCAGTAAATGGAGAGAAAAAATCCGTGTGCCCTGCGATTTTTTTTACTGTGCTCCAATTTGCATGATATTTTGGAAATAGGCTGATCTTAATCTCAAGTTCCATACATCTATATTTTTTTTAATATTCTATACTAATATTTATACCGTTCAGTTAAAAATAATTATTGTTTTTCGAATTACGATTTACCCCAATATATAAGTGATGTTAAATGTAGAACTGCTTCAAATAAAATGATGATTCGCAATTCCCACAGTTAACACTTTAATAATCCCTTTAACAAATATTAAAATATGTTCAATAAAATTGTATATTAAAAATTATACACTGCAATTTATAAAACAAATTTATTTCCAATAGCTCAATTTATTTTAATGCCAAGGGTTATAACAATATTTTTAGTCATACCTGTAGATGTATAAATAAATGATTTTTTGTTTATTCGCGATTAAAACATCGATTTTCCAAATTTATCACACAAAAATTCATCGTCTGCCTTTGTGATTTATAGCATAAGATATACGTATTGGAAATTGAAGTATTTTAAAAGGTAAAGGTACAATATCACCTTGGATTTTTCTACCCAAAATAATCGCTTCAATAATCCTGCCTATAATATTTATAATTTCGTACAATATTTTAACTGGCTTTAACTATTTTAATATCTAAATTACATTTTTCTCACTAATAATTCAATATACATTATTACTTAAGTTTATATTTGAAGTGAATTAATTTGTCAAATCCTGTTCACATGTGCTCTATTCAACCTACGATCAACAAAATCATTGCAGTAAATGGAGAGCAAAAAACCCTGCGATTTTTTTTACTGTGCTCCAATTTACTTGATATTTTGGAAATAGGCTAATCTTAATCTTAAGTTCAGAAGTGAAAACAATTTGCACTCCGTCACAACCCCCCGCATTAATTGGATTATAACTCTTTTAATTCTGATTTTATAAGAACTTCTAATACACTATTTTAAAGGTAATTAAATGATCTATAACTTTCTCTTTCATAAATAGAGTAACTTCTCTTATTTTAAAACGGCGAAGGGTTAAAGGGCTTGAAAGACACTCTGGTTGGGCAGCCGCGCACTTTTTAAACAATCATAACTCTATCAATATTTGTGTAACAGAAAAATAATAAAAAGCAATAATTAGAGAGAAAAAGACCTTGAATTTTCATCTATATACCTTTATACGTATCTTTTATTCTTTCAGATATATAATAATGAGAAATTGGTTGTTATTTTAAATAGATTTTCTTTATGAAATCATGAGCTTTTTGAAAATCGTTTGTACTAAAGTTATGGTATTTTCTAGAATCCATCAAGATCTCTTAAACCAAGTTAATTCTAGACGGAATACGATTATTTTGAATTTTGGTGGAAATGGCACTCATAAACTTGAAAATTTGATTTTTCTGAAAAAACATTGTATGCGTCTTTTATTTGCATGATAGCTCACTCGTTTTACACGCAGGAGTACTCATTTTAAAGCTCATTTTGAGCACTATAAAAACCCATTTTCATTGTTCCTAGAGCACTATTAAACACCGATTTATTAAGATTTTAATTGGTATAATTTTGTTCATTACATGATTTTCGTTAAAATGTATATTTTTGGAGATATTTGCAAAAAAAAACGATAAAAAACGCCAAAAAGAAACGAATTTTTAGTAGCCAGTGACTTGAAAAGTATTTGCAAATGCTTTTTTGAAAAACATTATTTAACATTTTTTTCCTATAATTAGTTCTTCTATCGATATGCGACGTTATTTTGAAAAAATAAAATTACACCACTAAGAGGGATGTCATTCCCCTTGGGAAGTGGCAAAGGAATCTAAATTATTTTTACTTTTGAACTTGAGAGTAAGATGAACCTAAGTCCAAAATATCTTACGAATTGGAGCCCAGTAAAAAAAACGCTCCATTGACTTGAGTAAATATTCCGTATCCACTGCCAAACATATTAATTTTTGACACAGTGAAACTTTTAAATAATTTATTGGATAAGTAATTTTTTTTTGTATTTTGATTCAGTAAAGTAAGGCAAAACACGACTGCATTAGTTGAAAAATATCAATCTGTAAAATTGAATCAAATAGTGTATATTCACGGACAGTCCAATAAATATATAATGTATCTTATATTATTTTAATTTCTGGCACATCTCAGCTGCTTTTCGGCAATAATAATGTAGACATTACATTTTTCTTATTCATAATCATAAATATATTATATTTTAATATTTTCTTAGCCTATATTAAATTTGGCAAATGACAGTCTTCATTTGTTTTTAATGTCAAACAGTGCCTCAAATATTTTCAATGTCAATCAATGATAAGCGCTTTATTGGAATTTTTTCCATTTATTTCAACAATCTAACTATATTTTTATAATCATAACAATCCTAAAAAAATCCCTTAACAAACTCCAGAAAGATTTATCAAAATCCGAATAATCGTTTAGGAGGATTATCATTTCATAAATCTAACTATATTTCTATAAATCAAAAAATCCTAAAAAATTCCCTTAACAAACCTTTCACAGCTCATTACAGAAAAATTTTATATTTAAGATATATATATATATATATATATATATATATATATTATATATATATATATATATATATATATATATATTATATATATATATCTTGATAGTTTTTTCGACTGCCAGTTACTTTGAAATATATATATATATATATATATATATATATATATTATATATATATATATATATATATTTCTATTTATACATATATCAATTATCCTCACCCTCAGCAATTTGAAAAACTCATTTCTCAGCTCATCCTCCCCGATGCTAGTTTTACCCTGAATCTCATTCATGTACTTGGAAACAACTATAATAGGATAGTGTGCTTTTACTAACGAATCATCTTTTTTCTTTCGAAAGATGTCATAATCGCGTAAGCTACATCTACAAATTAATAAGAAAAAAGCGACTGACTAGTTTACCTCATGATAGTGTTTTAACACTTATGTTTATTACAGTTAGCACTAACGTTAAATCGAATGCTTCTTGTATTCTTCTGTAAAGGTAACATTCTGCGTACAGGAACACCGTTGTGTAGAAGTCTTGGGACTCGGTGAAGGATTCTAGGAAGTTGTTCCATGTTTTTACATCGGAACCTGGAAAAAGATAATAAAAGATTATTATGTTATGTACAGTCTGAGAATATTATAGTTATGCACTTACCATGTCCTTTAATGGGTTGTAGTTTTTTGTTAGTTTGCAATTCGTTTTTGAGTTTTGAAATGTGTCCTATGATTTGTTTAATTTCTTCTGCGGAATCCTACAAAGAGAAATACAAAGATAAGAGACAATTCTTTTCTTTTTAAACTAAGTAATCTTTTACAACTTACTCCTTCATATTGCTCGATAATTTCACACCTGTCTATGACTAAATGATCCAAAAAATTTGTTAAAATAATAGGAGCCCTTTCTTGTAACGTGTGATAAGCAAAACTCCTACAAAACCCAATAATTATTAACACATTTCATATATTACATCATATTAATACTAGTAATACTAGTTATCTATTATTATTATAAAATTGCATCACTACTTACTTTTTATACTGGGCACTTAAATAAGCTCCTTTTGGTGTCGCTATATCCTTTAAACACGTTACTACTTGAGACATTTTGGTAATAAATTAAGTAACTTTAATAGAATTTAAATACTAATTAATTTAGAAAAAATTTTGATAAGGCATGATGACAATTTGAGGTTATGACGAAAGTGAGAACTGTCACTTTTGGGACAACTGTCAAAGGGGTAAAAAATTAATTAAAATTATAATAATAATAAAATTATAAAATATAATTTAAAAACAGCTATAAATTACTTATTTCTTTAGTTAATTTTTGGTTATATCTACATAAATAAATACAAATATTATTTATTTTATATCTCCTATGGTAACACGTAATCGTTTTCCTCCGTCCATCTTTGTTCAAGCCAACTTCAAGGCAAACAAAAAAATTACAAGATAAATCGACATATAAAAGTTCGACAGAAATTAATTAAATAATATTAAAAATGGGTTTATCTCCTGCAGCAAAAGAACGTGCATCGATTGTATTTAATATTTGTAGAGTGACTTTCCATTATGGATTTATTCCGACGATATTATATCTCGGTAAGTTGAATAGAAAATTCATAACCTCAAAATCGATAGATAGTAAATAAATGATTAAAACTTACCTAAAAGAGATTATTTGAGTTTTCTTGGTGTTTCACGTCATTCTGAATCGTTTGACGGTAAAATTGTAGAGTTTGTGTGTGTGAGGCAAAATTTGAATTTAACCTCAAAATCCTTGAAAAAAATATAATTGTTAGTATTGAAATTCACACATTTGAGGAAAATGCCACTTACACCTCTTATAAATAGTTGAACTAATGTTTTCTGTTTTGTATAGGCTTCAAAAAGGGATCTGACAATGGAATGCCGCCTTTGAGGATTTTCAAGTAAGTGCAATTGTATTATTTCAAATTATAAGAAACAATTCATGTATTCGATGTAGTCCTGCTGTATAATCCTGTATATTGTATGTTCGTCCAAAAACATCTTTATCCTTACAGAATCCTTCAACAAATTATATTAAATAAAACTAAATCACCCCTAAAGATTTTTTTTCTTTACTCCGCCTACCCCCTACTAACTTAATTAATAATTAACAATTATCATCTAAACTTTTTTTCATCTTTCTAGTTTACTATGGCAATAATTAAATCAATGATGTCTCCCGTGTAGCACAAAATCAAAGAAACACAAATACATTGTTACAAGATTATAGTTATTTATTTATAAAAGACACACATGTGCATACTTATACAAAATATACAAAAATGGACGGATTGACGATGCATCTATAGTTTATATTAATTATTATTATAAATTTTATGTCGATTGTATCGTGATCTAATTACTAATAAATTTAATATGTAGAACTATGAGTGGATTTTAACTACATAGATATAAGATCATAGATATAAAGTTAAGTAATTAATCATATTTGTAAAGATGTGTATAAAAATAATATTCCTAAACTGACAGTGAGATTCTACAGTTGTCTTAGACTAGGCACTAGTTTACAAATACATTTTTTCTTTGTATTGAATACATTTAATTCTATCTTATTAAAGTATTTTTTTCTAATTAAGGAAAATATTTTGGTTTATTTTGAATGCTAAAGAGAGTTAAAACACTTCAAATTTTCGTTGTAAATATTTTTGAAATGAAAATTAATTAATACTAAGTAACTTAAGTAAAATTGATATTCTGTTCCAAAACAATTGAACAAAACAAATTGCAACTTCCAAGGAGAAACTCAGGTTTACCTGTTTGATTTTTATTCAATTAAATTAATAAATGCTTAGAAACGAAAAATGAAGTTAGTTTCTAAATATTCCATCAATTTTTGGAGAAAAGCTCTTTCTTCAAATTAAAAATATATTAACAATATCATATAAAGTGTAATAATAATAAAAAAAATCAAATACAGACAAGTTAACCATTGGGTTGCCATCTAAATACCAAGTAAAATGAAAAACTTGGAGCACAAAAGTTTGAACTCCACATTGAGGCATTAATTATTAACATCTCACTAAAACTGTCCTGGTTTCTTAAACAAATCGGCAACGCGGCACGACGACCCGGACATTTTGGCACCCGGGTCGTCACGCCGATAATGTGCCTTTAAAAGCTGGGAACTAAAAGATGATACATATATCTTTTAGTTCCCAACTAGTAAAGGCGCATCATCGGCACGACGACCCGGTATGTTTGGCACCCGGGTCGTCGCACCGATGATATTGCTTTAAAAGCTGGGTACTAAAAGATGATACATAATATATAGGCCTGTAAGATGTCGTTTAGTTATAAAAATTGGTCTAGATTAAGTTGCATATTTACATAAGCCTGTAGTGTTTTCTATTTATACATCTACATATAACACTATATGCCTATGTATTATATGTTAAATAACTTAAAGTTTATTTTTATAATTAAACCACTTCCCTTAGATCTAATATTTGCTTGTGGTTATTCTATCCAAAGTATGAGATTTTTCTTATCAAACAAAATGAAATTTTGGTTTCTTAGGCAAATAGGCAATGCGACGACCCAGTACGTTTGGCGCCAGGGTCGTCGCGCCGATGATGTGCCTTTGAAGCACAATAACTGAAGCATATTTTAAAGGATTTGCATGAGATTCTTCTTGTTAGATACAAAATAAAAATTCTGGTTTCTTAGACAAATAGGCAATGCGACGACCTAGTACGTCTTGGCGTCCGGGTCGCCGCGCTATGATGTGCCTTCAAAGCACAAGAACTGAATGATGAAGCCGATAGTACAATCGAAACTTTTAAACAATTTTAGTATAGTAGTTATTTAGTAGTTTTTTAATTTTATGCTACTGAATTATACTGAATATTGTCAAAATGTCGAGTATTTGCTGTGCATTCAGACGTTTTACACATAAACTGTAACGTCACTCGTATGGGTCAGAAAGACCCTGTTATATAACATCGTTTTTTTTTACATTTATCCGCTTGACTGCAGAGCAACCACATGGCTTTTGACAATATTCAGTATGGAAAGTTCTTCATAACATGGCCTAGTAATATTTTAAAAGATTTGCATGAGATTCTTCTTCTTAGACGTTTAGACAAAATCCCTTACCATTCAAAACAACCAACATACCTTCCTTCAAGCATACGTAATCTTCTGTTCATACGTCTTACTGTGCCAATCGGATTCATCAGGCAGAGCATGATGTCTCACCTTGCACAAAACAGGGCCGTACCTCAACAGAATCATTATGACTCCTACGATGAACAGAGCCAGCATGGCAACGGCCGGATATAAAATTATAAAAGCCATAGTAATGGAATCTTTTCGTCTTTGTCTTGATTAAATTTCTTCTTAATGGAATCTTTATCTTTGTCTTGATTAAATTTCGCTTTCGCGTTTCTGCAACTCTGTGTACTGCGTTGAAATGTGTTCGGGGTAGTGATGGTGCACGTTTGTGATAACCGGTGCCTTGTAGCCTGCCTCCAGTTCGGTGTAGTCTAAGGGCGGTTGTTTGTGAGGGGTTGCTGACCAGATTGATACTAACCAACGGTTACCTGGAAAAAGATACGGGGGGTAAATTTAGAACAAATGTGCTTGGTTTACTCTAAAAATACACGTACTGTTTGAAGGAGGTTGGGGTAATTTTAGTTATCACCAAGAGAGAGGGTGGTCCAAAAATCCTTAAACTATCGTGCCTTAAGGCAAATTGCTGGTATTTTCCGTACCAAATATTATTTTTTTTTAAAAAGATTAATGGACCGATTCTGCCGCATAACAGAGAAATGTTACGGCATAGCTATGTTATGCTCCGACTTCCATACATTATGCGAATGAATCATACTGAATGCTGTCAAAATATCATGTATTTGCTGTTCATTCCGGCGTTTTAAGCATAAACTGCAACGTCACTCGTATGTTATCTAGTGGTATCAGAAACACACACTTATCATGCACTTATCTAACATCGTTTTTTTGACATTTGTGCAGCTTTTAGGTTATGTTTTGCATCAGAAAACCTGAGAAATTCACCTGACTGAACACCAACCGCATGACTTTTGTCTACATTACTATAGAAAATTCTTCATAACATGACCTTATCATAAAATTGCGGCAGAATCGGTCCCTAACATTTGAAAAAAATAACTCCGAAAAAATTAGATTTTTGAGAAACTATAAATTTTTGACAAAAACTTACTTTTTTTTGAAAAAAAAAAGACTGAAGAAAAATTTATTTTGAAATATTTTGGAAATTCTGAACTTTTATTCAAAGCAATTGTACTGCTTTAACTGCATAGAGACGAAATATCGAAGCGCGTAAGCACCGCGTCGCCGTCTAACGGATAAATATAAGTACGGAACCCATAGGAATGTAAACAAAATTTATACTTATTGTTAAAATCTTCATAAAATATCTGATAATTTGATGTGCATATGTCTAATGATCATTTTTGACCGCCAAATGGCTTTTTTTTTTACTTTTTCCACTAGATCTCCGAAACCGCTAGACCTACCTCCATGAAAATTTGATTTGATTCAGTTTTTTGAATTATTCAAATCGGACGCTCCGTTCTCTTAAAAACTGAGTTACCGTTTTTCGCACTTTTTGCCCCATATCTTCGGAACGGTTAGAATTGCCTTCACCAAAAACTAATCAGCACGTCTCCTTAGGAATACGAATCGAATGTTTTTTGAATTATTCAAATCGCTTCATCCGTGTTCCCGAAATCGTCGACAAAAATTTGTATCCGAAGACACACACATACATCCATTTTTTCTAAGGTATGCCAAAATGTTCAGAAGGTTTTGAAACGTAAAGATATATAAACATTTTCATTTTCGTTTTTTTGCGATTACTATAACTTACCCTACGGGAAGTTAAAAAATCATTTGTTTGGCATTAGAATATTCACACATTTTTTACTGTTCTCCAATTTGTATGAATTTTTAACTTCCCGTAGGATAGTTATAGTAATGGGCCGAAAATCGAAAATGAAAATGTTTGCATTTCTTCACGTTTTGAAGGTTTCTGAACATTTTTAAAGGGCATACCTCAGAAACCAAATGGATGTGTGTGCGTGTGTGTGTTTTGTATGTCCGCATTTTTTCGTTCACGTTCTCGGGCGCACGGATCAACTGATTTGAATGGTTTAAAAAACATTCGATCTCTATTGATAGGGAGATGTGCTGATTAGTTTTTGGCAAAGGCAGGCCCAGCCGTTACGGGGATACGGAGCAAAGAGTGGAGAAAATAAAATTGAGTTTTTGAGAGAAATAGTATCGGATGTGAATGATCTAAAAAACATTCAATTTGTAATGATTGGGAGAAGAGGTGATTAGTTTTTGGCAAAGACAGGTCCAGCGATTTCGAAGATACAGAGCCAAATGTGCAAAAAATAGCAGTTTTGAGTGAACTAAGCGTCCGATTTGAATGATCTAAAAAACTTTCTGCTTGTATTGATAAAACAATTGCTTTTGAGGATAAAAAATTCTAACATCTTTTTTTATTTTCCATAAAATATTTTTGTAATTTTGGATTATAAATTAAATTACCCAGGCTAAGCACAGTCTACGCGCCACTCTGGTACAGATGTTTACCCAAGTGCGTTTAGACTGTTTATGTTTAGAGCACTTTTGAAATTTTGTGAAAACTGTTGAAAAATGTGAAAATGCCGCCAAGCTAAGCACAGTGTAAGTGAAAATGTCACACAGAATAATTTGCAAATGCGTTTAGAATGTGACTATACGGGAGCACTTTTTTAATTTTGTGTAAATTAGGCAACTATTTTTTTTTTAAATCGAATTCGAAATGAAATGACGATTGTTAATGTTCTGGAGATAAATTGATTCATGATTTACATTTGATTTGCTCAGATATAACAAGATAGCAAAAATAATGAAAGTTACAGCATTTTTAATAATATATTTGAAAACGTTTAAAATTTCTCGAATATTTCATTAAGGTACGGAAAGTTCCAGCAATTTGCCTTAAAGCACGATGCCATGCACCACTAGTTTATCTATCTATTATTTATATCCTTTATCCCTTACCCGTGTGTCTATCTTGCCAATAAGAATGATGTTTCGAGCAGCAGCAACAGACGATGTTTAGTATAAATAGGAATGCAGCTAAAATCGTGCAAACTGCAACGGTTGCATAGAATGGTGAAAAGTCACCGTACTCTTTCTTGTAAAAAGGATTTTTCAGATAGGCATCCCGTTCGTCGAACACAGACGACATTGCTCACTACATGGGCAGGGTGATTATTTTAAACGCCTGGAAAAATAATAGACACAGATTAATAGAAATAGGAAAATATTATATACATATCTAACAACTCTAAAAAATAAAAATCAGAATAAAACACAACTGACGGATCACATTAATCAGCTCAAATATAACATTGATTTTTCCAATCCCACGATCCTACATTTCGAAAATAATTTATTTAAAAAAAGATTTAGCAAAGGATGCCCTAATATCTTTACACAACGAGACGGCCAAAAATAAAAGATTAGACAACAATTCGCTTTGCATTGACTATAAAATAATCCTTGACCATTTTCAAAAACGCCACCATATCTGAATGAAGCGTGTATTTTATTATTTTATTATTTTACCAAAAACATATGTTTGCCAGTCTTTTTACACTTTCGCAAAAATTTGTATACACAATTCATTCAGTATTTAGACGTTAGTCAATCTGTACACACTAGAATGCAACCAAAAATAGTCAAAAAAAATAATTAGTTTAAATGTTCCAGTTATTAATAGCTTGGTTTATCACAGTGTAATAGTGTAGTGTATTTTTGTATAATTAATTTTCAGACAAAACCACCAGCCTTTCAATTTTACTAATAATTGCAAATTGAACACATTCCAGAGACTCTTTGCAGAATCTTCTTTTATTCAACTTGATAAAAACAGCATAAATAATAGGAATGATACTTCTTAATGTCTCTAAATATAAATCGATGCATTATTCTTCATAGTATTTTCAAGTATTTTTTAACCTTCGATATTTTTTTAAAAATGCGATTGTTATTCCGATTTTATTAATTTTCAGAAAATATTTTACAATTTTTTTTTCACGTTACTCAAAGATTCTTATAATTATTTTATATACTCTATTTTGCAATGTAAGAAAAGAAAAAAAGGACTCTACTGACGAGCAAATTCTAAAAAATTGTAAGATAAAAAGGACTCTACTGACAAACAAACTGAAATAAAAAACATGAAAAAAGGACTCTACTGACAAGCAAATTCGAAAAAAATTGTAAGATAAAAAGGACTCTACTGACAAACAAACTAAAATAAAAAATATGAAAAAAAGGACTTTACTGACGAGCAAATTCGAAAAAAATTGTAAGATAAAAGGGACTCTACTCACGAACGAACTGAAATAAAAAATATGTAAAAAGGACTCTACTGACGAGCAAACTTAAATTCAAGGTATGAAAAGAAAAAAGGACCCACCTGACGAGCAAATTCGATAAAAATTTTAAGATAAAAAGGACTCTACTGACAAACAAACTAAAATAAAAAAAATATGCTAAAAGGACTCTACTGACAAGCAAACTTAAATTCAAGGTATGAAAAGAAAAAAGAAACCTCCTGACGAGCAAATTAGAAAGCAACTTAGAAGATTAAAAGAATGAACTTTACTGACGAGCAAATTCGAAAAAAAGTAACATAAAAAGACTCTACTGACGAACAAACTGGATAAAAAATATGAAAAAAGACTCTACTGACGAGCAAATTGTTTTTTCGAAGACATGAAAAGGGACTTTACTGGCGAGCAAATTAAAAACAACTTAGAGGATAAAAAGAGACTCTACTGACAAGCAAATTGTGTTTTAACAGATATGTACTGATGATGACACACATACAGTGCCGAAATGTACAAATAGAAAATTCAATTATTTTTTGTCTCTTAATTTTAGTCAAATATGTCGCTTATGATTTTTTTTAAATATTTTAAGCCAATAGTCAAGTGAAAGTCAATAATAATCGCACTGTTTATTCTGTACGTTCGACACTGAATGTGTGCTATCAATCAGCACATTTTTAAAATATCACACCGGGAAAAACACAAAGCATAATAATAAATCACAATAAAAAACACAAAATAAAATATTTAAACAAATAATGAACTGTGTTTTTTTCTGGTGCAATATTGTTAAAATATTGCTGTATGATGACACACATACGGTATCGAAACGTACATAACAAATAATTCAATTATTTATTGTCTTTTATTTCGACTATGTAATATATATAAAGTTTTTTTTTATAACAGTCAAGTCGTCGAAATAAAAAAATAAGTTAAGAAAAATTATTTTTTTTGTTGTACGTTTCGACACTTGATGTGTGCCATCATCCAGTTAATTCACCAAGTTAAAAGCATGAAACTTATACATATTAATAAAATGAATTTTTCTGATGGAATTTAACACAAAACCAAAATTATTAGAAAAAGAAAAAAGTTTCCATAAATATTATTATTTCCATACGTTTCGACATGTAATTCTATGACATCATCAGTGAAATATTTAAATTTATATAGTAGCATTTCAAAACCTAGACTGGGCGTTGGTTTAGAATAAAACCTAATTTAATTAAATAAAACCTAATTTAATTAAAACTCATGTTTAAATATAAATAGCAATATAAATAAATTTATTTAAATTAAATTAAACTACACTACTTTTAATACAAACCAAACCAAACCTAACCACAAACTTCAAGCAAAAACACAAAAAAAAACGTAAAACAAATTTCACACAAATTTGAAATAATATAACAAAAATTTCTAATTATTAATATAAATTTAATATTAAATATTATTATTACATTTGCACTACGTACAACTTTTTGGTATAAAAATGGGCGTTGTCTTGTACACGTAAAATTTCGTTTTAATTTAATTATTTCCACACATAAACGTTATTTTATTAGGATTATCGAAATATTACTAATTATTATTATTTATAATATATTATTATTATTATTATTCAACATACATGAGTGTTTTCTTCAATATAATGCCAAGCCGAATAGTAGTTTGTAATAAATAAACACACAACACAGGAATTACAATCAAACTGTTATATCGGTGTGGTTTACACCAATACATGGAAAAGATTGAGAATCATTTATAATTATGTATTTATGTATGTATGTATGGATAGGTGTGTGTGGGAATAAATATAAGAAATATTTTTGATGCCAATGTATGCGTTTTGTGGCTACGTGCATCACCTGTGATGCAGGCAGGATAGTGTGAGAGCTGGTGTACATTTTACACATTGTAATTGAATAATAGAATTTTAAATGAGTTATTATATATATATATATATATATATATATATCTATATATATATATACATAAACTAGATGACCCGACAGACGTTGTTCTGTATCCACACCTACCGTTTTTTAAATATTTATACCATTTAGTTAAAAATAATCATTATTGTTTTTAGCTAATAATGACATATTTCAATAATTTGTAAATATATGATTGGAAGATTTAGACATCGATAATTGTCTATTTTTATTACTTTATTACATGCTAAAAATTATAGGTCAATGAATGAATAGAAGGCATTATTAACCTATTGAATTAATATTTCAAATGGAAAGATATACTGAAAGTATTTCTTCGTCATTAAGTTCTTTTTGTTGACCAATGGATGGAAATTTTCATCCGATTTTGTTGGAATCGGATGGAAATTTTTATCTTTCCTTATTTTAGGCACTTTCTCAAAAGTTTGCTTGTCAGTAGAGTTCTTTTTTTCCTCCTCTTGTCTTCTTGTTATTAAAGTTTTGCGCACATTATTTTTTATTTTATTAGAGTTCTAATTACATTGTTTTAGTTTATTTATTACTGGTGAACAGTTCTTTAGTTGCTTCTCAATAGATTTTTTTTCTTATGTTAGTTTGTTCGTAAATAGAGTTCTTTTTTTAGTATTTTCTTGTCTTTTATAGTAGTTTATAAAACGTTTATAAAAGTAGTTCCCTTTTATAGGAGTTTGTTTTGTTTATCACTACGGAATTTAGTTTGCTTGTCAGTAGAGTTCTTTTTCCTACTTTTGTATATTAGTCCATAGAGATTTCATTTTTATTTTGTTAGAGACCTATTTTTATTGTTTCAGTTTATCAGTTGTAAAGAGTCCTTATGTTACTTGTCAGTAGATCTCCTTTTTAACTTCCCGTAGGGTAAGTTATTGTAATCGTCCAAAAATCTGAAATAATTTTTTTTCCATATCTTCACGTTTTAAAGGTTTCTGAACGTTTTACCATATCTTAAGAAAAATAGATGTGTGTGAGTGTGTGTATGTATGAATACAATTTTTCGTCCACATTTTCGAGCGCACGGATCAACCGATTTGAATGATTCATTTACCATTCGATTCCTATAGATAGGGAAATGTGCTGATTAGTTTTTGGCAAAGGCACCCCGCCGCTTTGGAGATTCGAAGCAAAGATGGCAAAAAATAAAAATCGATTTTTTGAGAGAACTGAGCATACGATTTGAATGATCTAACAAACATTCAATTTGTAATGATAGGGAGAATTGGTGATTAGTTTTTGGCAAAGGCAGGTCCAGTCGTTTCGGAGATACGGAGCTAACTGTGCAAAAAAATTTTAGTTTCTGAACTACATTGCTCGTCAGTGGAGTCCCTCTATTAAATTATATTTTGACTGTATGTAAAATTTCAATTTCATTGCAATGACAGTTTTTTCTTGTCTTATTTGTTTCCTATAGAATTTACTTTGCACGACAGTAAAGTTTTTTTTTCTCAATATGAATAAGCAACGAAACCAGCTCTCACACTATCAATTCGAATACAGTTCAGTTCTAAATTGATTTTAATTCCTAAACGAGTCAAGTCTATTTCGGTTTATATGTGCCACGTATATATGGTATGAATGATGTACTTATTTTCACACTAATTGTTTCAATTAAAATAATAAATATACGCATGTATATATTATAGATATTTAAAAATCGCAAAACTCAATTAGATATTTATAATTGGAAGACAAATAAGAAAATGTGGAATGGAAAATTTTAACCACGAAAATAAAGAAATGATTAAAGCAAATATATATATATATATATATATATATATATATATATATATTCATTTATATTTGTGTGTAATAGATTTTGAATATTCGCGCCAGAACGTATTAACTGTATTGTAACTAACTTCATGTGGACGCCATGTTTGTTGATTTGACATATTTGTAAATAAAGAATTTTCGTTCTTTTTCCAAAATTCAAAAAGTAAACAATTAATTGAAATAAAGAGATTCTGGTGTAAGACAAATAGTTATTAATATTATATATGTATTATATATATTTAAATTTAAATACTAATCATTTTTTGGTGTTGACAGTTCAAACAGTAACGCAACAGGCAACTTTGAACAGTATTGCCATATGTCACTTTGAACGTCGTTGATATATTTATTTAAACGTTATTTTTCGTGTAATTATTGTGCAAAATACAATAAACAAATAAAAATATCGACAACAAAAATAGAAATGCATAAAATAGTCACGATTTAAAATCATACTTTACACTATTCACTTTCCACAAACATAACCTCAAATTCTGACAGTTCCTTCTAAAACAAAACTCACGCACAATCTTTTGCGCTGTGTTAAACAAAACAAATAAAATCACAACCACACTTCGGATTAACAAAAACCATGTAAATACCCTTTAACATCATTTTCATACAAATTCTGTATCATTTACATATCATTTGTCTATTACATAACCTAACAATGTCGTCCATGACATTCGGTCAAAAGTCTTTCATTCCAACGGCGCCCCAAAAGGGCAGTTTCCCTCTGGATCACGAAGGACAATGTAAACTGTTTATGATCAAATATATGCGTTGTTTGAGAGAGAACAAAAACGATAATTCTAAATGTCGTGACGAGGCACAAAGTTATTTGGCTTGCAGAATGGACAACGAGTTGATGGCTAGAGAGGATTTTGCTAAACTTGGATTCGATAAGAAGGAAATAAATTGATACAGAAATAATAAAAGACTCTAATAGATGATAAGTAATAATAATAATTAAATATGGACAATGTAAATAATGTTAATAACAGTGCATCCGCAAGCAATAAGAACATTTTACTTGCTTGTACGGGAAGTGTAGCATCAATCAAACTACCTTTACTAATCGACAAGTTGTTCCAAAAAGCTGAAGACTCCAATATACATATAGAAGTGAGTACAGACATCAAACTTGGTACACCGGTATAAATAAAACATAATTGTGTCATTTTGCAGATATCAGTTATAGTAACAGAATATGCAAAACACTTCTTCGACCAATCAGAAATACCCCAAACCGTCAAAATATACACAGATGACCATGAATGGAAATTTTGGAACAAACGTGGTGACCCTGTTTTACACATCGATTTAACTAAATGGGCAGACATCATGTGCATTGCACCGTTGGACGCCAACACTTTGGCTAAAATATCAAATGTAAGAACTTAACTACCAGAAATCATTTTAAATCTCACATCTATCCTTTACCCAGGGTTTATGTGACAACCTCCTAACCTGCACAATCCGAGCCTGGAACACATCCAAGCCCCTTCTGTTTTGTCCAGCAATGAATACGAGAATGTGGGATCACCCCATTACAGCTCCACAAATAAAGACTTTAAAAGATTGGGGCTATATAGAAGTGCCTTGCATTTCTAAGACTTTGGTGTGCGGTGATACTGGTAATGGTGCTATGGCTGATGTTAATACTATTGTTGATGTTGTAATTGGTGAATTGAATAAAAAATTATGAAAGAATCACTTTGTTATCAAAACTAACCTCCAAATGGTACACAGGTCTGAATAATATTAGTTTGACTTCATGTATGTTTTATTTCTTTGAAGATGCTATACTGAGAATAACTAGTGCACTTATATTATGCATATTAAATGAAATAAATACAATAAATGGTTATTACAAACTAGTGGTGTATGGCATCGTGCCTTAAGGCAAATTGCTGGAACTTCCCGTACCGTAATGAAATATTTGTGGAATTTTAAATGTTTTCAAATAGATTATTATAAATACTGTAACTTTCATTATTTGTATTTTATAGACCAAATATAAAAGCTTTATAAATTGGACTGAAGGACCTTATCTCATAATTTTAAAAATCATATCAACTAAATTCCAAGTTGAAATTATTCATTTGAATTATATACGTGAGCTACAAGAGCGAATCATTTTTGATATTTGACAAACAATTATTGGAAAAAAAAATCGAAATTTTACAACAAAAAAATTTTTACTTTGTGTTTTTTAACAAGCAGAAAGTAATTTGAATCATTCAAATCGGATGCTTATTTCTCTCAAAATTTTTATTTTTAACAAATTTTGCTCCGTATCTCCGAAACGGCGGGACCTGCCTTTGCTAAAAACTAATCATTACTTCTGCCAATCATTACGAATTGAATGTTTTTCAAATCATTCAAATCAGATACTCCGTTCTCTCAGAAACTCGATTTCTATTTTCTGCATTCTTTGCTCCGTATCTCCAAAACGGCCGGACTTGCCTTTGCCAAAATCTAACCATCACTTCTCCCCATCAATACGAATCGAATGCCTTTTGAACCGTTGAAATCGCTTGATTATTACCTCTGAAACGTAAAGATGTGCAAAAATTTTCATTTTCGATTTCAGAGTCTAAAGAAGTTTTACTTCAAAAATTTTCGATTGTATTTTTTTTGTGGCATGTGGGGTATCATTTGAAAGGTCATTTTTAATAGAATCCGAATACTTAAAATAGGTATTCTAATTTCTGTGAAATTAGAATTTATCGGTTTAAATTGGTTGATCCGTGCTCCCCAAATCGTCGACGAAAAATTGTATTCACATATATACACACATAAATTTTTCTAAGGTATGCCAAAATGTTCAGAAACCTATGAAACGTAAAGAAATGAAAAATTTTCATTTTCGATTTCGAAGTCTAAAAAAGTTTTACTCCAAAAATTTTTATTGTATTTTTTTATGGCATGTGGGGTATCATTTGAAAGGTCGTTTTTAGTAGAATCCGAATATTTGAATAAATTTTCAAATTTCTGAACATAAAATAGTACTTGATGTTATATTAGAACTTATCGGTAAAAATCGGTTGATCCGTGGACCCGAAAACGTCGACGAAAAATCTCGTAAATGGATATCCACATAAAACACACACATACATTTTTTCTAAGGTATGTCAAAATGTTTAAAAATCACTGAAACATAGAGATACGCAAAAATGTCGATTTTCGATTTCAGAGTCTAAAGAAGTTTTACTTCAAAAAAATTTCATTGTATCTTTTATAGCATGTGGGGTATCATTTGAAAGGTCATTTTTAGTAGAATCCGAATACTCAAATAGGATTTATATTTCTGAATACAAAAAAGTACTTCCTTTGAAAGGTCACTTTTAATAGAATTCGAATACTTAAATAAGTTTTCAAATTTCTTAACACAAAAGTAGTACTTTTGTTAAATTAGAATTTAGCGGTCATAAAAATTCTCCTTCGGAAAGTTAATACATTTAAAAGTAATAAATAAAACTTACTCTACGGGAAGTTAATAATAAATGATAAAAATGTACTTACATTAATAAACTATAATTTTCTATACATATTTCCCTTAATCCTTTGGTCCTTGATAGACAGTTTGCAAAAGCGTGAAATAAGACCAAGAAGTACTCATGACCTGCAACAAATAATATAAAAACAAATAATAAAAATGTAATAATGAATAACATATAACTTAAGTTAATATTAGTTACCTTTCCAAAACTTGTTAAAGAAACCACTGAGAACCTCAAAGCAGTCAACTTTTGTGGCTTTTGTGCTCGAGCCATTAAAATTTGTGCAGATCTCTTGAATTTGCGGTCACAATTATTCCAATCGCTCTCGTAAATGGATTTCGACAAAGATTCGCTCTTAATAAAAAAAAAAAACAATAATAATTTTAGTATCTTTAACTGATCTTATGCTTGTTTCTTGTTAGTTAATATGTAAAAGTGTCTATCTATTCGCTGTGCGATCAGACGTATTTTGCATATAAACAAGCAAGAAAGAATCTTATGATAACAGAATTCTATATGGCGCAGTTATCATAACATTCTTCGTTGCTTGTTTATATGTAAAATACGCCTGATCGAACAGCAAATACATACACATTTTCACTGTTTCACTAACAAGAAACAAGCATAAGATAATGCTATTTTATGAGGCAGAATTGACCCCTCAGTCTATTATCTTATTACCTTTTCTATAAGTTGATGTCCAGCATCACAAAGTTGATAAATCTGCACCACCATAGATATTAAAAATATCAAAAACATAAATAAAGCGACTCCTGTTACTGCAGTTGTTTGAAAGCCGACCAGACAAATCAGGACAGAACTTCCTGAAAAGTTCATGAAAATCGAGAAGCTGAAGATTTTCTCTAACTCTTCACTAATTCTGAAAAAAAAGAAATATTGTAATTGGATGAAATATAATTAATTATGTCGCTATTTAACGTTGTGCTTTTGTAAATCACCAAAATCTGGTAGGAGGCTTTTGACCCGCCATTTTAAGCTTCATAATGTAAAAAACAGTTGATGGTGATGGCTTACAGAACACCGACGTTTTTTGTTTAAAGTTATATAAATAGCAGAAAACGTCAACAAATTTTATTTCCAATTTTAATCTCAAATAGGTTCTATTTTCTATAATTATTTACCTATTGTATGAGAGAAACAAAGGACTAACTTCAGACTCATTCTTAACCGACGCCATTTGGTTTTGAAGTGAACTTGGCAATAGATCCGACAAAATGGAGGAAAAAATTCTTTTACTTACCCGATTAATACTTTATGTCGTTGTATACAATCGACCAACTCCTTGTGCATCATAACATTTCTAGATTTGTTACTAATTTGATTTAAAGCATCCCTATTCGATTCTCCATCTTGGAAACCGATTCGGGCAACCCTTTGGGCTAACAAATCGAAATGCATACAGAGATGTCCTGTGAGGAATGAGAATAACAAATCGGCTCCTAGTAGGGCATTCATAGCAACGTAACTAAAACAAAAAAATTGATGTTAATATAATAAATACTTCTGTTTTTTTATGTCTTTTATCCCTTACCCCGATGCGACATGATACAAATACATAAAAGGATAAATATCAGGCCGAAAAGAGTCGAATGGCGTCCACACTAAATACGGCAGTAGAAGTATCACTTCATTTTTTGCAAAATAGTAATAAGCAGTGGTGCACAAAGCGCATACATTGAAGATCCAGATCAAAAACTGCATCAATGTCGTGAACATCACGGATTTGCGAATCATACTTTTTATGGTTTTGGTTATTATCGAATTGAATCTGGAAAAGAAATAGTAAAATACGCCTGATCGTACAGCAAATAATTTTCACACGCTGTTATCGTTCATATCTTATATATAAAAATGGAGCTCTCGATCAAATGATTCCCTAAAACTCGAAAACGGCTGAACCGATTTGGCCAGTCTTAGTCTTGAAAAATTCGTGCTAATCAGTAAGTTGTCGGAAAGGTGAGATATTATTTCAAAATCGTGTAAAAACTTTACATTTTTAATTTGAACATTTTTGTAGAAGCGTAATTTGAATAAAACAATGGACGGTGGCTAATACGATAATAATTATCTATTGATAAATTATTATCTATTACTACCTCTCATCGGCATTATTGTACATCTGTTCCAACTTGGAAATGATATCACCGACTTTTTGCTTCTGCAGTTGCACCGTGGCCACTTTAATAACCCCCAAAATGCAAAAACCGACACATGGGGCTACTTCGGTCAATTTCAAAAAGTTCGTGTAATTGTTTAGGCCCTTCAGGAAATAAATCAACTCACCCAAGATGCACATGTAGATGACAACCATACATAAAACGTAACTGAAAATAGATAAATAATAAAATATAGAAAAAAACTAGTGGTGTATAGCATCGTGTCTGAAGGCAAATTGCTGGAACTTCTTGTATTGTAATAAAATATTCGAGAAATATTAAACGTTTTCATTATTATGAATACTGTAACTTTCATTATTTTTGCTATCTTGTTATATCTGAGCAAATCAAATGTAAATCATAAATCAATTTATCTCCGGAACATTAATTCGATTTTTGTTTGAAATCAAATTTAGATCTGAATTTTCAAGAGAGAACTTTTATCAGTACTGCTTGATATAAAGCTGACTTTAGCAGATTGCCTTTAATAAATTTATTTTATTTTAATAAATCTAATTAGCATCCCGAAAAAGCTATTTTTATTTAAAATCATATTGAGATCTAAATTTTTCATTTATCATTACTGCTTGATATCAAACTATGCAAGAATCTATAAACTCTATTAAAAATCTGTTATACTGCTCAATAACAATAAGGTGTGCAAGCATGTATAATATCAAGTGAAAATCTGATCGCTTGATACCGAATCTTTGATATCAAGTAAAAATATAGTATCATACTGTTCGATACCAAGCTGTCCAAGAATCTATGACTTCAAGTAAGATTCTAGTGTCATACTGCTCGATATTAAACTATGCAAGAATCTGTGAACTCAATTAATACTGCTCAATAACAAGTTGTGCAAGCATATATATCAAGTGAAAATTTGGTATTATACTGCTCGATACCAAGATGTCCAGAATCTTTGATATCAAGTAAAAATCTGGTAACATACTGCTTGATACCAAATTGCTAAAAAAATTAAGATCTCAAACGAGAATTTGGTATCAAGCTGCTTGATATCAAACTGTCCAAGAGAGAAATTGATGGCATACTGCTCGATGCCGAGCTGTCCAAAAACTTTTGATATCAAGTGATTTTTGGTACCAAGCTATTCAAGAAATTATGATTTTAAGTGACAAATTAGTTGGGTATCAAGCAGTATGATCTCAAGTGAAACTCTGCTATCGTGCCGCTTGATACCAAGCATTCCGTTAGATGTTTTTCAATACTTACATAAATTTCAAAAAATAATTAACACCGAAACGTCTTTTGGTTTGTCGAACACTCAAACCGATGGTTAAGAAAATTCCGTTGCACAATGCAAAAGATTTTGCGAAGGATGGAACTTTCTCGATTTGGAGTCCATTTTATCAGAATCACCTTAAAATAATAAAAAATATAATAAAAATATTTTTGAATAATAATAAATAATTAATCAAAGTAGATTCTACTCTATTGCCTGAAAGAAATTGTATCGTCCCATATTATTCCGAGCAAGAAAGAATCTTACGATAACTGCACCATCGAATATTCTGTTATCATAACTTTCTTCTTTGCTTGTTTATATGTAAAATGCGCCTGATCGCACGGCAAATAGATAGACATTTTCACTACTTATAAACAAGCATAAGATTTTAACGCTATGTTATGAGCTCTGTTACGGCAGAATTGTCCCTTTAATTAAATATTACTATATATTATTTTGTTTATTATAATTATTTAGTATGATGGATCTGCCTTTTACAATGAATAACATAATATATGTAAAAATATTAAGTACTTACCGCCGCGATTTTATTTAAATTACTGTTTGATTTTTTTTCGGTAACTTTACTAATATAATAAAATTAACATATTATAAATATCTTATAAAGGACACATTAAAACAAGGGCCGGTGGTAAAAATATTTGACAAAGTCCAAACTAAATAAATGTATAAACTGAAACACGTGCAGTTTTTTTGCCACCGGCTCTCCGTCTACGCCATAATTTATTATAATGATGTTATGAATTTAGGTGCTTTACATAATTTATGTGTGTACTTAAAACAAATCAAATTTTTCTCAAATTACACGTCTTGACCGTTTTACGTACACCTGCGAGAAAAAAATGGAGAACTTTTCTATATAATCATCAAGTTATTTCGGACTTGATAGAGATTGAATAAAAAATGAGAACAAAAACGGTTACATGATGTGACAACATGGTTAATAATAAATGTCGATTATTATTTGTTAAAGTATAGTGTAATCAAGTGTAAGTAAAGACAGAAGTGTAATCAAGAGTAGGAATTCCAGAATTCTAGATCCTCCCCCCACGAAGTAATACCTAACGGCGGTTCTTGTGAGACTAAAAGGTAATATATAATAAAACACGAATATTGAAATTTGAATTTCTTTAAAAGAAAATATTATAAAGTCCGGATACGTTTCGGCGATAGTCGTGAGTCATCCTTCAGTAGAACTAAATTGAATTTAACTAAATAATGTGACAAGTAAATATGAAAATTACGAATAAAAATTTAGTACTTACAGTCAGATCCTCATTTTAAAAACCGCAAAAACAATATTCCAACTTGTTCAGGAAACATCTAAGTCGTGTAGTTTTGTTTTCTTTGTGTGCCCACTTTTTAGTGCACTACTTTATGATGATGTAGAAGCTGCA
Source organism: Ctenocephalides felis (assembly GCF_003426905.1). NCBI lineage: Eukaryota > Metazoa > Arthropoda > Insecta > Siphonaptera > Pulicidae > Ctenocephalides > Ctenocephalides felis. The sequence continues at coordinate 63,432,919 of NW_020539725.1, read as the reverse complement.
TTAAGTAAAAGAATTAGGGGGTAATTCTGCCTCATAAAATGGTATTGCCATGGCAACGCCGTTAGTGAAACTTTAAAAATGTCTATGTATTTGCCATGCGATCAGGCGTATTTTACATATAAACAAGCAAAAAATGTTATGATAACAGGATTCTAGATGATGCAGTTATCACAACATTCTTTCTTGCTGTGTTTATTATGTAAAATACGCCTGATCGCACAGCAAATGAATAGACATTGTCACATATTCACTAACAAGAAACAAGCATAAGATAGAGCTATTTTATGCCCGATAAATCAGATTCAATAGTAAACACATTTGCAAGAGATATCTATCTGTTTACCTGTCAACCCATGTGCTTGTCTACCTGTCTACTAATAATTTTATTAATATATATAAATCTATAATATACAAAGATTTGTAATGAATTTGCAATAATTTTGCTCCGAAATACGTCTCCAAAATGTTTTTTGAATCACTCTAATCGGGGGTACCGTTTTCTCAAATTGAATTTGCTGTTTTTTGCACTTTTTGCATCGTACCTGCCTTTAACAATAACTAATTAGCACTTCACACGAATCGATTTTTTCTTGAATCATCCTAATCGGTTGTTCTGTTTACTTAAATATAATTGCCTTTTTTCACTTTTTGCACCGTACCTCCGAAATGGCAGGACCTGCCTTTAAAAGAAAACTGATCAGCACATCACGCCGTCAATACGAAAGGAATGTTTACTGAATCATTCAAATCGGTTGAGCAGTGGTCACTAAAACAATGGCGAACAATTGTAACGAATTGAATTGCTATTTTTTGCACCTTTTGTTCCCGTATATCTAAAACAGCTCGACCTGTCTTTCACAAAAACTAATCAATACGTCTACCTAACAATATAAATCGAATGTTGTTTGAATCATTCAAATCGGTTGAGCAACGCTCCCGAAAACGTAGACAAAAAATTGTATCGAATCGAATTGCTATTTTTTGCACTTTTTGCACCGTATCTCCGAAACGGGTAAACCTGCCTTTCACAAAAACTAACCAGCACATCTCCCTATCAATACGAATCGAATGTTTATTGAATCATTCAAATCGGTTAAGCAGCGTTTTCGAAAACGTCGGCTAAAAATTGTATCCAATCGAATTGCTATTTTTTGCACTTTTTGCTGCGTACCTCCTCTAAACCAAGTAGACCTGCCTTTACAAAAACTAATCAACACGTCTCCTTATCAATATAAATCGAATGTTTATTGAATCATTCTAATCGGTTAAGCAGCGTTTTCGAAAACGTCGGCTAAAAATTGTATCGAATCGAATTGTTATTTTTTGCACTTTTTGCACCGTACCTCTAAACAGCTAGACCTGCTTTTTACAAAAACTAAACAACACATCTCCCTATCAATACGAATCGAATGCTTTTTGAATCATTCAGATCCGTTGATCCGTGCGCCACAAAACGTCGACGGAAAAATGTATCAAATTGAATTGTCATTTTTGCACCGTACCTCCGAAACGGCTAGACCTGCCTTTTACAAAAACTAATCAACACGTCTACCTAACAATATAAATCGAATGTTGTTTGAATCATTCAAATCGGTTGAGAGCACGCTCCCGAAAACGTAGGCAAAAATTGTATCGAATCGAATTGCTATTTTTTGCACTTTTTGCACCGTATCTCCGAAACGAGTAAACCTGCCTTTCACAAAAACTAACCAGCACATCTCCCTATCAATACGAATCGAATGTTTATTGAATCATTCAAATCGGTTAAGCAGCGTTTTCGAAAACGTCGGCTAAAAATTGTATCGAATCGAATTGCTATTTTTAGCACTTTTTCCTCCGTATCTCCAAAACGACTGGACCTGCCTTTCACTAAAACTAATCAATCATCTCAATAGGAATCGAATGTTATGAATCATTCAAATCAATTGAGTAGTCACAATTTTCTTTTAACAAAGAAAACGAGTCTAACATAAAACTATTTTTATTATAAATACATTTCTATCGGGTTAAAATACAAGAATATCCAATTCTTATAATATAAATACATATATAATTATATAATCATAGCAAAATTATGTAAAATCGTACACAAAAATATAATATATACTCCTGGCCTAGTCACCCTAAGCTAACCAAAAAAAGGGTAAAATCATCATAATCAACAACAGTATATAAAAGACGAATCAAACGAGACAGTTCACACGTAAAAAAATATTTCACTCGTTTTTGTTTTTGATCAATTTTGTTTGGCAAATTACAACCAGCGCAGTTTTGATATTTCATAATTGAGATAAAGTAAATTTAATCGTTTGGCTCGATAATAATAATGGTCTGATGGGTTGGGGGGGACTTTAGTTTAGTCTCTAACACTATCAGGATCATCACATTATCAGCGCTCTTCGATGATTACAGTTTCTTGAGGATACAGTTTCAGTTCTTGAAGTGTCGATACTGGGTCGATTGTTGTTAACTGAAATATAAACGATACAAATAATAATGCATAAGTAACTCTAGTTAGAATTAGAATTAATATCTAGTATATCACAAGATTCTTCCTTGCTTGTTTATATGTAAAATACGCAAATAGTTAGACATTTTCACAGTACCAAGCATAAGATAGCGTTGCTATGACAACGCTATTTTATGAGGCAGAATTGCCTAGTAAGTTTAGTTTCCAGTCGGTCCGAAGTATTATTAAACTAGTTGGTTTGGTATTTAGCCTTGAGGCAAGTTACATGAACTTCCCGATATGTGTAATTAATCGACTTAATTAATAAAAATAATTTAATTTATGAGTGATTACAAGTATTCCAAGTGGATTTGTTACACATGATTGAAAACGAACGAACACTTTGACTCGGAGTATTTTCTAATAGCAAATTTTCAAAAATCACCAGTTTTTATAATTGAACCAGTTTCCATAGGACTTTAATGGTTTACTATGTTCATTAAGATCAAGTACTAAGTAAATCGTCTAATTTTAATTTAACAAAACGTCAAAAAAACTACTCATTTTCTTAATCTTTGATTAATTTTAAAATGAAACTACTTGTCGTAAGGCCGTAATATTTCAGTAAGTTCTATAAGACCATGATATATATCGTCAAAAAAAGTTCCATAAAAATCGGCTTCAATTTTTTTTTCAACAGTTAATTACAAGAAAACGGCTCGGTAGATTTTCACCTAAAACTAATCAGTATCATTTCCAACCAATACCTTTCGAACAGTTTTTGATTTTTTCAAATCGATTCGGTAGTTTGAGATTAAATGTGGACGAAAAGTTTAACAACTTTTTTTCAAATTACAAAGACGCGGCTCGGCAGATCGTCTCACGAAACTGACAAATTATAGTCCTCATTGAGATACATCAAACAGCTTTTAAATTTATGAAATCGGTTCAGGCGTTTTTGAGAAAACGTCGATCGAAGGTTTAATTTTGTCAAATGTCAATAAACGATACTAATTTTTGCAAACTTTGACGATTTTTCAAAGTTAAACCAATTGTCGAAGGGCCGTAATATTTTAGTATGATCTACATTCTACAAGACTCATCAACAAAAATCATGAAAATCGTCGATTTTTTTTTTTGAAACATTATTACAAGAAACGGCCCGGCCGATCTTCACTAAAAACTAATCAGCACGATTCCCAATCAAACGTCGATTTACGGCAAAAATTTGTTCACACACACACACACATACACGCACGCAGACACACACACGCACATACTTCTTCCAAATGTTGGTCTCATTCGATTCTGAATGGCTTAAAACGTCGAGAAAACATAAAATTAGCGAGTCGGATTTTTTGATGAAAACATAAACTTCTCCTTCGGGATGTTAATTATTTATTAAATTATGCATGACTTATTGAACTTATTATCACTTACATCCTTTCTTGGCCAGCTCGAAATAAATTTATAATCCTCGCTTGGATATCCAAGAACTATCATGTAATCCAATAATACCTTAAAAAAAAAACAAATAAACAATTATAAACAATGTATTAAGTTAAAATCGTCCCATTTAAGTTACTTTTAATTCTGTCGTGATTAGAAAACGCCTCTCAGTAAAGCTACCGGTTGGCAGTCGTATCCTTATTTTTGTAATACCTGAAAATAAAGAAAAATTATATTAGTTATAT
>NW_020539725.1:63385978-63427776 GCF_003426905.1 Ctenocephalides felis | reverse complement strand
TTTGGAATTGAATAAAAAATGAGAACGAAAAAGGGTCTATGATGATGTGACAACTGGTTAATAATAAATGACTTATCAAAACATTTTCGACTGATCAAAGACATGGACTCTAAGAAAGTTATTCTCTAAAGATCAGAAACATGGACTCTTAGAGAGATTGACTAACTTGTCGTTGGCAAAGATTTTGAAACACATTTGAAGTAGATAACTATTTACTATATATACAAAAAAAAAATAAAAAACTTTGAAATAATTTTTTTTCAAAAGCAATTGTCAACACAAGCACACAAGAAAATTTTGAATCATTCCAAAATACAAATCCAAAAACTTGACATACAAATCGAATACTTAGTTTTCTCAAAACCGCCATTTTTTGCATATTTAGCTCCGTGTCTCCGAAATGGCTGGACCTGCCTTTGCCAAAAACTAATCACCACTTCTCCCCATCATTACAAATTGAATATTTTTTGAAATATTTAAATCGGACACTCCGTTCTTAAAAACTCGATTTGTATTTTCTGCACTTTTTACTCCGCACCTCCGAAACGGATGGACCTGCCTTTTACAAAAACTAATCAACACGTCTCCTTATCAATAAAATCGAATGTTTAATGAATCATTCAAATCGGTTGAGCAATGCTCCCGAAAACGTCGACGAAAAATTGTATCGTATCGAATTGTTGTTTTTTGCACTTTTTGCTCCGTATCTCTAAAATGGTTGGACCTGCCTTTCACAAAAACTAATCAACACGTCTCCCCATCAATACGAATCGAATGTATAATGAATCATTCAAATCGATTGATCCGTGCGCCAGAAAACGTCGTCGAAAAATTGTATCGTATCGAATTGTTGTTTTTTGCACTTTTTGCTCCGTATCTCTAAAACGACTGAACCTGACTTTCACAGAAACTAATCAACAAATCTCTCTATCAATAAATCGAATGTTTAACGAATCATTCAAATCGGTTGAGCAGTGCTCCCGAAAAAGTAGGCAAAAAATGACATCGAAGCAATTATTTTGTCAAACAAGCAGAAAGAAAGTTTTTGAATCATTCAAATTGAAGTTACGTTAAGTTAAAGTAGTTAAAAATTACAATCGAGTTTTTAAGAGAACGGAGTATCCGATTGGAAAGATCTAAAAATATTAAATTGTAATGATTGGGAGAAGTGGTGATTAGTTTTTGGCAAAGACAGGTCCTGCCATTTCGGAGATACGAGCTAAATGTGCAAAAAATAGTGGTTTTTAAGTTTCTAATTCTATATCATATATCACTTAAAAACCACTATTTTTTGCACATTTAGCTCCGTATCTCCGAAATGGCAGGACCTGTCTTTGCCAAAAACTAATCACCACTTCTCCCAATCATTACAAATTTAATATTTTTTAGATCTTTCAAATCGGATACTCCGTTCTCTTAAAAACTCGATTTGTAATTTTAACTACTTTAACTTAACGTAACTTTTTGCTGCGTACCTCCGAAACGGCTGGATCTGCCTTTTACAAAAACTAATCCGCACTTTACGCCGTCAACACGAATCGAATGTTTACTGAATCATTCAAACCGGTTGAGCAGTGCTCCCGAAAACGCCGCCAAAAAATTGCACCCGCACATCTTTTTTCCAATGAAAACGAATTTAACATAAAACTATTTTTATTATAAATACATTTCTATCGGGTTAAAATACAAGAATATCCAATTCTTATAATAATAAATACATATATAATTATATAATCATAGCAAAAATTATGTAAAATCGTACACAAAAATATAATATATACTCCTGGCCTAGTCTCCCTAAGCTAACCAAAAAAAAAAGGGTAAAATCATCATAATCAACAACAGTATATAAAAGACGAATCAAACGAGACAGTTCACACGTAAAAAAATATTTCACTCGTTTTTGTTTTTGATCAATTTTGTTTGGCAAATTACAACCAGCGCAGTTTTGATATTTCATAATTGAGATAAAGTAAATTTAATCGTTTGGCTCGATAATAATAATGGTCTGATGGGTTGGGGGGGACTTTAGTTTAGTCTCTAACACTATCAGGATCATCACATTATCAGCGCTCTTCGATGATTACAGTTTCTTGAGGATACAGTTTCAGTTCTTGAAGTGTCGATACTGGGTCGATTGTTGTTAACTGAAAGATAAAGGATACAAATAATAATGCATAAGTCACACTAGTTAGAATTAGAATTAATATCTAGTATATCACAAGATTCTTCCTTGCTTGTTTATATGTAAAATACGCAAATAGTTAGACATTTTCACAGTACCAAGCATAAGATAGCGTTGCTATGACAACGCTATTTTATGAGGCAGAATTGCCTAGTAAGTTTAGTTTCCAGTCGGTCCGAAGTATTATTAAACTAGTTGGTTTGGTATTTAGCCTTGAGGCAAGTTACATGAACTTCCCGATATGTGTAATTAATCGACTTAATTAATAAAAAATAATTTAATTTATGAGTGATTACAAGTATTCCAAGTGGATTTGTTACACATGATTGAAAACGAACGAACACTTTGACTCGGAGTATTTTCTAATAGCAAATTTTCAAAAATCACCAGTTTTTATAATTGAACCAGTTTCCATAGGACTTTAATGGTTTACTATGTTCATTAAGATCAAGTACTAAGTAAATCGTCTAATTTTAATTTTAACAAACGTCAAAAAAACTACTCATTTTCTTAATCTTTGATTAATTTTTAAAATGAAACTACTTGTCGTAAGGCCGTAATATTCCAGTAAGTTCTATAAGACCATGATATATATCGCCAAAAAAAAGTTCCATAAAAATCGGCTTCAATTTTTTTTTCAACAGTTAATTACAAGAAAACGGCTCGGTAGATTTTCACCTAAAACTAATCAGTATCATTTCCAACCAATACCTTTCGAACAGTTTTTGATTTTTAAAATCGATTCGGTAGTTTGAGATTAAATGTGGACGAAAAGTTTAACACTTTTTTTCAAATTACAAAGACGCGGCTCGGCAGATCGTCTCACGAACTGACAAATTATAGTCCTCATTGAGATACATCAAACAGCTTTTAAATTTATGAAATCGGTTCAGGCGTTTTTGAGAAAACGTCGATCGAAGGTTTAATTTTGTCAAATGTCAAATAAACGATACTAATTTTTGCAAACTTTGACGATTTTTCAAAGTTAAACCAATTGTCGAAGGGCCGTAATATTTTAGTATGATCTACATTCTACAAGACTCATCAACAAAAATCATGAAAATCGTCGATTTTTTTTTTTTAAACATTATTACAAGAAAACGGCCCGGCCGATCTTCACTAAAAACTAATCAGCACGATTCCCAATCAAACGTCGATTTACGGCAAAAAATTTGTTCACACACACACACACACATACACGCACGCAGACACACACACGCACATACTTCTTCCAAATGTTGGTCTCATTCGATTCTGAATGGCTTAAAACGTCGAGAAAACATAAAATTAGCGAGTCGGATTTTTTGATGAAAACATAAACTTCTCCTTCGGGAAGTTAATTATTTATTAAATTATGCATGACTTATTGAACTTATTATCACTTACATCTTTCCTTGGCCAGCTCGAAATAAATTTATAATCCTCGCTTGGGTATCCAAGAACTATCATGTAATCCAATAATACCTGAAAAAGAAACATACAAAATTATAAACAACGTATTCAATGAGTTAGTTCGAATCGTCCCATTTAAGTTACTTTTAATTCTGTCGTGATTAGAAAACGCCTCTCGGCAAAGCTACCGGTTGGCAGTCGTATCCTTATTTTTGTAATACCTGAAAATAAAGAAAAATTATATTAGTTTATATTTTTAATTGGCAGATAAAATATATATATATATATATATATATATATATATATATATATATATATATATATACTAGCTGCAAATGTGGTTTTGCCATAAAAAATATTTCTAGTATAAAATATTTAGTATGAAAATAACCAACTGATTGCAAATGTGGTGCATAAGCGAAAAGGGCAGTTAACAAAAACTATAAGAATAGTTTACCCATTGCAAAGCGCGCCACATATAAATGTCTCTCAATAATAGTCTTTGCAAGAGCCAAGCTAATCTGAAACTGGTTCTATATACATTGAATTTGCACATTTAATGTTTCAAGATTTTGATATATTACTACCGTGCGTTTGCATTAATACAGTAATTTTTGAATTGCGAATAAAAATCCGATTATTCATTTTCAAATTTTGAGATGCAAAGTTGGCCCATTCTATAATAACTGAGTTAATAAAGTGCAAAAGGTTACAAGAATAAAATTCTGTTAACCAGATTCTGGTAAGAGTTTTATACGATTATGTTATATCTAATATCTGTAGGATTCCAATCAGATTTTGTTGAAAATTGTGAAAAAAATCTGTTGAAGGTATAAGAAACTAGTTGGTTTGGTATCTTGCCTTGAGGCAAGTTACATGAACTTCCCGATATGTTTAAATAATTGACTTTCAATAAAAACTAAATTAAATTATGAGTGATTAAAAGTATTCCCAGTGAATTTAAAAACATAATTGAAAACGAACGAACACTTTGACAAGGAGTATTTTTTAAAAGTAAATTTTTAGAAATCAACAATTATTATAATTGGACCAGTTTCCATAGGACTTTAATAGCTTGATATGTTCATTAAAACCAAGTACTCTATCGTTATACCAAGTAAAATCGTCCAATTTTAATTTTCGTCAAAAAACGTCAAAAAAACTACTCATTTTCTTAATCTTGGACGAATTTTTAAAATTAAACTTGTACGGCCATAATATTTCAGTAAGTTCTATAAGACCATGATATATATATATCGCCAAAAAAAGTTTTATAAAAATTGCCTCAATTTTTTTTTTCAACAACGAATTACAAGAAAATGGCTCGGTAGATTTTCACCTAAAACTAATCAGTACCATTCCCAACTAATATCTTTCGAACAGTTTTTGATTTTTTAAATCGGTTCGGTAGAATGAGCTTAAATGTGGACGAAAGGTTCAACACTTTTTTTCAAATTACAAAGAAACGACTCGGCAGATCGCCAACAAAACTATAGTGCTCATTGAGATACAAAGAATGGCTTTTAAATTTCTGAAATCGGTTCAGGCGTTTTTGAGCAAACGTCGATGAAAGGTAATTTTGACAAATGCCAATGAAACGATACCAATTTTTGCAAACTTTGACGAATTTTCAAAGTTAAACCCATTGTCGTAGGGCCGTAAAATTTTAGTATGATCTAGAAGACTATGGTATCTACCGTCAAATAAAAAATCATAAAAATCGTAGAAATTTTTGTTTTTAAACTTTATTACAAGAAAACGGCCCGGCCGATCTGTACCAAAAACTAATCAGCACGGTTCCCAACCAATATCTATCGAACGGTTTTTGAATTTTCAGAATCGATTCAGAATTGCGGGCTAAAACGTGGACGATTTTTTTTTACTTTATTGCTATTTATAATGAACGGCCGATCGTCCCACAAAGTTGACAAACGCTAGTCCTCGTCGAGATACATCGAATGCCTTTTAAATTTTTGAAATCGGTCCAGCCGTTTTTGAGAAAACGTCGATTTACGGCAGAAAATCTGTTCACACATACGTACACACACACTTTTTCCAAATTTGGTCTCATTCGATTCAGAATGGCTTGAAACGTCGAGAAAACATAAAATTAGCGAATCAGATTTTTTTATGAAACCATAAACTTCTACTTCGGGAAGTTAATAATTAATGTAACGACCGGACCAAGTTGGCTTTTGATACCAGTTTGTATAAATTTTGTTATTATTAAATCTAATAATTTTAATATCTAAAAAGCTAAAAGAATTGTCAATCTCTTGTTCACAAGTGTACTGCAAATGTTTACTGAAAGAGTTAAAACAATCCAATGTATGGTTCATATAGTTATTATCTAAACATAAAAGACTTGTGGCTAAAAAACGTTATCACAATATATACGAGGTCTGTTCAAAAAGTACCCGGAATTTTCGTTTTTTCAAAAAAATATTTATTTATTCGTCTACATTAATGTGGTCCCCTTCAAAGTAGTCCCCCCAGATATAATACACTTATGCCAGCGTTTTTTCCAATTTTCGAAGCACCCTTGATATTCACTTTTTGATATGTCCTTGAGCACTCTCGGCGATTTTCTTCAACCGAGGAAAACCGCCGTCCTTTCATGGGTCTCTTCAACTTTGGGAATAGGAAAAAGTCACACGGAGCCATATCTGGGTGAATTTTTGCACTTTGCAACACTTTATTTCATTTTTTACGCAAAATTTAATACAAATTCTTTGACTTTTCAATTCTTCCATTGTAAAAATCGCCGAGCTCAGAAAAACACGTCGAACCTTAGCGACTACCACAGACAAAGTAAACAGTGAATATAGCTGAAAATTTCATCATACTTTAGGGGCATGTATACCAACACAATAAAAAAAAATTTTGACAATCAGACACTCCAGACCCGCGAAATTTAATTATTAGTAATTCCGGGTACTTTTTGAACAGACCATGTATATATATATATATATATATATATACATATATACGAGTATACACATATATATATATACACATCATCGATTATATCCTATTCACCATCACCGCTTCCTCCATCCTCCGGCTCAGGCGGCAGCTGCTTCTTCACCTTCTCCTTCCTCTCTTCCCTCTCTCTCAGCGCCTTCTCTCGCTCCGCCTCCAGCCTCTCCCTTTCCCTGCGCTCCTCCCTCTCCCTCTGCGCTCGTTCCCTCTCTTTCGCTCTGTCCGCCTCCAGGCTCTCTCTGTACGCCTCGTCCTGCTCATACTTGACTCTCTCTCGGGCGGCTCTCTCTTCCTCCTCTCTGGGGGAAAGAGATAATTGATAATATAAGGAATATACAAACTAGTGGTGTATGGCATCGTGCCTTAAGGCGAATTGCTGGAACTTCCCGTACCGTAACGAAATGTTCGAGAAATTTTAAACGTGGTATTACAAATACTGTAACTTTCATTATTTTTGCTATCTTGTTTGTTATATCTGAGCAAATCAAATGTAAATCATAAATAAAAAATCAATATTATCTCCAGAACATTAACAATCGTCATTTCATTTCGGATGCAATTTCAAAAAAATAGTTGCCTCCAAAATTACACAAAATTGATAAAGTGCTCCCGTATAGTCACAGTCTAAACGCATTTGCAAATAATTCTGTGCGACATCTTCACTTGTACTGTGCTTAGCTTGGCGGCATTTATAAGAACTAAAATGATTGTTGTTAAATTGAGGAGGCTACATTTTAATATATCTTATTTTATACTTTTGGATCGGTTCGATTTTTATTTATTTGTTTATAACTTCTAAACAAATTGTCCGATTGTTTTGCAATATCCAGCAAATTTTTAGCCAATTAAATTATCTACAACTTTTGTTAATAACAAAATGTTGTATCTCATATTCTTTCACCCAAAATTTGCAATGAAACAGGTTATTGTTAAATTTTGGAGGTCGCATCAGTATATCTTGCTTCACACTTTTGGACCGGCTCGATTTTAATTTATTTATTTATAACTTCAAAACGAAATGTCCCACCATTTTGCAATATTCAGCAAATTTATAGCCAATTAAATTATCTACAATTTTTATTAACAACAAAAATTGGTATCTCTTGTCCTTTTATCAAAAATTTACATTTAAAAAGGTAGTTGCTTAAATTTGGTGGTCACATCGTACTCATATATCTTACTCTGTCACTCTACATTGTCAGGTATATGTTGCTCTTTTTCGCACTAGTGTTTATATATATATATATATATATATATATATATATATATATCTCATTTTCCTACTATATACTGTTGTCTCGTTTACGTTTAATCAAAACAGACTCTATATCACATCGCGACCTAAAAAGTTTTACTTCAAAAATAAAATTCTATTTTACTAATTTATACATCGCCAACCTAAGAAGTTCTACTTCAAAATTCAAATGTAAATCATAAATCAATCAATTTATCTCCAGAACATTAACAATCGTCATTTCATTTCGAATTCAGTTTCAAAAAGAAAAATAGTTGTCTAATTTGCACAAAATTGAAAAAGTGCTCCCTCATAGTCACAGTCTAATGTGCATTTGCGAATAATTCTGTGCGACATTTTCACTTATACTGTGCCTAGCTTGGCGGCATTTTCACATTTTTTAAAGTTTTCACAAAATTTATAAAAACGCTCCCTCATAGTCACATCTAAACGCACTTGCAAAAATTTTTGTACTGGGTTGTCACTTAGACTGTGCTTAGCAGGGGTAGTTTTTCACATTTTTTCAATTTTTTAACTCTAAATTACATTTTTATAATTTAATAATAATCTGAGCAAATCAAATGTAAATCATAATTAAATTTATCTCCAGAATTTAATTTCAAAAAATAGTTGCCTAATTTGCACAAAATTGAAAAAGTGCTCCAGTATAGTCACAGTCTAAACGCATTTGCAAATAATTCTGTGCGACATTTTCACTTATACTGTGCTTGGCTTGGCGGCATTTTCAAATTTTTCACATAGTTTTACAAAATTTGAAAAGCGCTCCAGTACATAAACAGTCTAAACGCACTAGGGTAAACATTTGTACCAGAGTGGCGCTTAGGCTGTGCTTAGCCTGGATATTTTTTTGAATTTTTAATCCAATATTACAAAAATATTTTATGGAAAATAAAAAAAGATGTAATAATTTTTTATCCTCAAAAGCAATTGTTTTGTCAATACAAGCAGAAGGTTTTACACACACACATCCATTTGGTTTCTGAGGTATGCCGCTTAAAAATGTTCAGAAACCTTGAAAACTTGAGAAATGCAAAAATTTTCATTTTCGATTTTCGGCCCATTACAATAACTTACCCTACGGAAAGTTAATAAATAAAGTAAAACTTATTTGTTACTTAAAAACTAAATACATCATGTAACAATTTTGAATAATGTCTATTAGTAATATGGTAGGTAACACTCGTGATGCACACATTTATCAGTGTAGTCAACTATTATACACATTTATATAATGATAAACGCAATAAAAGCAAAACTTTTTTCAAAATGTTTTTAATGTTGTAGTTATTCATTATTTTTTCCATAAAAATGTCCTTTTCTAATATATTACAAGTTTAATTTTTTAAAAAATAATTTTTTAAGTGTTTTTGTCCTGGTGGTATGTATAATGTTTTTCTATTTTTATAATTATTTTATAATTGTTTTTTATTATTAGTAATTTTTTTTTTCAAATTTAATGTAGTTGTTGAATGATGACACGCATCTGATATCGAAACGTATAAATAAAAGTTCTTAAATACTTTATTACTTTTTTTATTTCAACAAATGGGCTGCTAGTTACTTTGAAATATGCTTAAATAAAACAACGACAAATCTCTATTCACATACGCGACCAATCACAATCGATTCGTATAGAAATGATACCATCGAGAGCGAATGATGAATCATTGGCACTCGACTCTGCCGTAACGCACTTCCGTTGCATTTGTACGGATTTACACCCAAGTCGCGCCTAAAGAAGTTTTACTTCAAAAATGCTTAATTACAAATTTAAATGGAATTTTCTACTGTTTACTAATTTTCTACTGTTTTATAATGCTTTGGCTTTCACTATTTATATTATTACCTTATCTCAGATCGAACGCCCTCAGTAAAAATATCAACAGCCTCCAAAATCGAAGTCATGAGCTCGTTGACGCCAACATTACCATTGACTATCGTATAAATTTCAGTAATAGACCTCGTTCTCATGATAATCACAAAAGCAGGCAGACGTTCTACGGCAATGTTACGAACTTGCATAGCAGCCTGTAAAAAAATTATATATTGCAAATATGTATTTAACAAAACTAGTGGTGTATGGCATCGTGCCTTAAGGCAAATTTCTGGCACTTCCCGTACCGTAACGAAATGTTCGAGGAATACAGAATGTTTTCCAATATATTATTACAACAAATACTGTAACTTTCATTATTTTTGCTATTTGCCTAATTTACACAAAATTGAAAAAGTGCTCCAGTACATAAACAGTCTAAACGCATTTGCAAATAATTCTGTGCGACATTTTCACCTATGCTGTGCTTAGCTTGGCGGCATTTTCACATTTTTCAATAGTTTTCACAAAATTGGAAAAGTGCTCCAGTACATAAACAGTCTAAACGCACTTGGGTAAACACTTGTAACAGAGTGGCGCTTAGACTGTGCTTAGCCTGGGTGATTTTTTGAATATTTTTCTGGGGTATGCCAGTAAAATGTTCAGAAACCTTCAAAACGTCGAGAAATGCAAAAAATTTTCATATTCGATTTTCGGTCCATTACTATAACTACCCTACTGGAAGTTAATTAATGTACTGATTCTGCCGTATGAGAGACCAATGTTATGGCAAGGCCATGTTATGAAGAACTTTCTATACTAAATCATTCTGAATGTAGTTGCTGTGCAGTCAGGTATATTTATCACATTGTCGTAAAGAAAACCTAACCTAGAAACCGCACAAACGTAAAAAAAACGAGGGTCTTTCTGACCCAGCTTCATAACATACGAGTGACGTTGCAGTTTATGTGTAAAACGCATGAATGCACATCAACCACATGGACATTTTGACAGTATTCAGTATGATTCGGTAGCATAATGTATCGAAGTTGGACCGTGACAAGGCCTTGCCATAACATTGGCCTGTTCTTCTTAATTAACTTCCCGTAGGGTAGTTATAGTAATGGGCCGAAAATCGAAAATGAAAATTTTTGTATTTCTCAACATTTTCAAGGTTTCTGAACATTTTTAAGGGAAACATACCTCAGAAACTAAATGGATGTGTGTGTGTGCGTGTGTGTGTATGTATGTCCGCATTTTTCCGTCCACGTTTTCGGACGCACGGATCAGCCGATTTGAATGATTCAAAAAACATTCGATTCCTATTGATAGGGAGATGTGCTGATTAGTTTTTGGCAAAGACAGGTCCAGCCGTTACGGAGATACGGAGCAAAGAGTGCAGAAAATAGAAATCGATCTAAAAAACATTCGATTCCTATCAATAGGGAGATGTGCTGATTAGTTTTTGACAAAGGCAGGCCCAGCGGTTTCGGAGATACTGAGCTAAATGTTAAAAAAATGGCAGTTTTTTGAGAGAACTAAGCGTCCGATTTAAATGATTCAAAGAACTTTCTGCTTGTTTCAACAAAATAATTGCTTTTGAAAAAAAAAAATTTGTTTCTATTTTTTTTTTCAAAAAATATTTTTGTAATTTTGGATTAAAAATCAAAAAATTACCCAGGCTAAGCGCCACTCTGGTGCGAATGTTTACCCAAGTGCGTTTAGACTGTTCATGTACTGGAGCACTTTTCCAATTCGAATTTTGTGAAAACTATTGAAAAATGTGAAAATGCCGTCAAGCTAAGCACAGTACAAGTGAAAATGTCGCACAGAATTGTTTGCAAATGCGTTTATTAGACTGTGACTGTACGGGTGCACTTTTTCAATTATTTATTAATTAGTACAAAAATGTAATTTTGAGCTGAAAATTGCAAAAATTACCCAGACTAAGCACAGTCTAAGTGACAAACTGGTGCAAACATTCTTGCAAATGCGTTTAGACTGTTTCTGTATAGAAACGTTTTTCCAATCTTGTGAGAAGAAAAACTAAAAAATATGAAAATGTCGCAAAGCTAAGCATAGTCTAAGTAAAAATGTCTCACAAAATTATTTGCAAATGCGTTTAGAATGTGACTTTACAGGAGCACTTTCCAATTTTAAGTTTTTCATAGAAATGTAATAAAAATTTTAAAAATTACCCAGACTAAGCACAGTCTAAGTGATAACCTGGTGCAAATATATTTGCGAGTACGTTTAGACTGTTTCTGTAGAAGCACTTTTCCAATTTTATGTTAAATAAATAAATGTAATTTTGGATTAAACATTTAAAAATTGCCCAGGCTAAGCACAGTCTAAGCGCCACTCTGGTACAAATATTTACCCAAGTGCGTTTAGAGACTGTTTATGTACTTGGAGCACTTTTCCAATTTGTGAGAAAACTATTAAAAAACATGAAAATGCCGCCAAGCTGAGCGCAGTATAAGTGAAAATGTCGCATAGATTTATTTGCAAATGCGTTTGGACTTTGACTATACGGGAGCACTTTTTCAATTTTGTGTAAATTAGGCAACTATTTTTTTGTTTGAAATTGAATTCGAAATGAAACGACGATT
The DNA here is from genome assembly GCF_003426905.1 of Ctenocephalides felis. NCBI lineage: Eukaryota > Metazoa > Arthropoda > Insecta > Siphonaptera > Pulicidae > Ctenocephalides > Ctenocephalides felis. The sequence continues at coordinate 63,415,537 of NW_020539725.1, read as the reverse complement.
GTTAATGTTATGAAGATAAATTGATTTAAGATTTACATTTGATTTGCTCAGATATAAAAAGATAGCAAAACAATTAATGAATGTTACAGTATTTGTAATAATATATTCGAAAACGTTCAAAATTCCTCGAATATTTCATTACCGTACGGGAAGTTCCGGCAATTTGCCTTAAGGCACGATGCCATACACGACTAGTTCATATTATCCTTACCTGTGAATTGAGGCACCCGCTCAGAGATGACAAAAAGAGATTCCTATTATTGGGATTTGTGAAATCCCAGCCATAAACTACAAAATGTCTACTGAGTGCGTCAATGACGCTTTCAAAACCCAACAGTTGTGTGCAGAAAACATTGGATAAAACACTTTTGTCGTGATGTAGATAAACTCCTAATAATTTTCTATCCTTGGCAGATTTCTGACAAGCTTCTTTCATTGCGTCTTCTAAACTACCTGAAAATAGTAATAGAAAATAAATAAATAAATAAATATATATATATATATATATATATATGTATATATATATACTAGATGACCCGACAGACGTCCAGTACCCATGTCTACAATTTTTTAATATCCTATACTAATATTTACAGTTTAGCTAAAAATAATAATAATTGTTTTTTAAATTACTCTTCACGCCAAAATGCATATACATTTTACAATATGATCGATGTTAAATGTAGAACTGCATTTAAATAAAACGATGAGACTCAATTACCACACTATATTGCAAATTGAAGTCTTTTAAACGGTATAACAAATTTAGAAAAAATTAATGTATAGTATCCCTGGAAAATGTACAATACGACCTTAGATTTTTTCACTCAAAATAATTGCTCCAAAAATGTTGCCTACAATTTTTATAATCTCGTATCATATTTTAACTGGTTTTTAGTAATTATAATATCTAAATTACATTTTTCTTAGTAATAGTTCAGTTACGTTATTTCTTACACCTTCAACAGATTTTTTCACGATTTTCAACAAAATCTGATCTGGAATCGTACAGATATTAGATTTAACATAATCTGGTTAACAGAATCTTATTCTTGTAACCTTTTCCACTTTATCTATTTTAATTCATAATAATGTATTTTTATAAATCCTTTATTTTTACTAGAATCTTATTAGACCTTACAGAATCTTATGAAATTCCTAGTAAATTGTCGCTAGATTAGATTCTTATATAAACTTACAAGATTCTAGCAAGAGAATCTGGCTAATGTTTTAGCAGAAATTTATTCTTGTAACTTGTCCTGTAATATCTATTTATTTTATTTCATAATTCTTATACATTTTGGATTTTTGTCAGAATTTTGAAATATTATGAAATTCCTAGTATATCACCACCAGAATCTTATTAGATGATCGCTTAAACTTATAAGATTCTTGCAAGAAACTTATTTGATTCTTATACGAATTCTGGCAGAAATGGACTAGGTTCTTGCAAGAAACTTATTTGATTCTTATACGAATTCTGGCAGAAATGGACTAGGTTCTTGCAAGAACCTTGTAAGATTTTTATTGGATTCTTACATAAGGTTTTTATAAGATTTTATTAGATTTTTTTAGATTCTTTTATAAAATGCTAACTACACTCGTATCATATTTTAACTGGTTTTTAGTAATTATAATACCTAAATTATATTTTTCTTGGTAATAATTTAATATACAATATTACCAGGGACGCTCGTGGGATACTCAGCGCCCCACCCCTACTATTTTATCTGTTTTAACAGTTTATTATCATTAAATAATATTTGTCTTTTGAAACCTTCTACTTATTTATTTTGGGCATTTTATGCGATTTATTCTATTAAGTAAATCATGGAGAGCAATCTAGTCTCTTATTATTAAACATAATACTGGTACTTCATGTTGGATTATTTCAATTTAATTTTTTATTATTCAAGATATCCAAAATTGCATCTTGAGCTTCAAGGAGTATATTTATATACATTGTTACGAAAGAATTTTATATGTATATATATATAATGACAAATTGATTTATTACTGTTTTTTCATCTTTTTTCCCCACACGATTACTATTTGTATTTCGTTTTAAAACAATCTGTAAATCAACTTGGACAAATACACAAAGTTTCATTAAAATTGGTTCAGCAGTTCAGGAGCAGTTTAATGTCAGGTTACAAAAATTAATAATGGGCTGTAACTTGATAAAATTGTTTAAAATACAATTCTAAAAGAAATCTCAAAAGTCCTCATTGTTCCGGCGCGAGCTAAAGATTCGCACAAAATCTATGTTAAAAAAATGCATTTTTACGATTTTCGGCTAAATGGTCAGTTTTATCGCAGAATTATCTGGGACAAAATTGTAGAGCATAAAATTATCAACAAAAAATGTATAAATATTTTTTTCCTCAGAGCCACCGGTTTAAAGATATATCACTTTGAAAAGTAAATTTAAACGCCACCTACGTGCTGAAAAATATGATTTGCAAAAAAGAGTGCTACAACGCCAAAAAGTGCATTTTCATATTAGCATTTCAAAAAAGTTGATATTGTTGAGTTTGTAGTAACACTTGCGATCCGTTTACTAACGTTTTTGTATACAAACAAAACTACTTACTACAATTTAATCATAATTAAATGATATTCACGTAAAACATTCTATTAAACGTAATTGAACATCATCTGTCAAAAACATTTGACATTTGACGTATTAGCCGCCGCCCATTGATTTATTTAAATCACGCTTCTACAAAAAAGTTCAAATTAAAAATGTAAAGTTTCTACGCGATTTTGAAATAATATCTCACCTTTGCGACAACCTATTGATTAGCACGAATTTTTCAAGACTAAGACTGGCCAAATCGGTTTAGCCGTTAGCGGATCATTTTATCGAGAGCTCTATTTTTATATATAAGAAGATATATGTATATACAAAGAGAAAAGAGGTAGAAAGAGTTTTTCCTACCTGCAAAGAATGTAGGATGCCTCGGTCCATATCGATTAGCATAACGTTCCGAAAAGTGCAAAGATCCTATCGTTTCATCATCCACATCTTCAGGAATCAACGGTTGACTTCTCCTCGATGACATCTGATCGATAAATGTGTCTTCTTCGATATTGAAAGATTCTGAAGCGTCTTCATAGAACTCATCGCCTGCTGTCGAACTGTTGTCAGAATCTTGAGAGAGGTCTGCTGAATTGTAGTTTGAATTTGAGGCTGTTGATGTACCCTGGGGGAAAAATAAAATATATATACAAATATATATAATATATATATATATATGTATATATATCCGATTTTTATTATATATTTTACCTTATTGTTTTTACTATTCGACGACGGTGCTTGTGTTTTCTTAACAGTAAGTTTGTGAGTTGGTGAATCTAAACCAATCATACATAACATCATCGAATCGAGATCAGACATTTTTGGCCAACCTGAAAAATTCATAAAAATTTGTTTGTATTATTATTAACTAGTAGTGTATGTATTTTTCATAAATTCATTTTTTTTGAAATTTCTTTTTCATTGACTTTATTTCTTCGGGAAGTTTTTTGGTCATTTTTTTTAATTTTTTTAGAGATTTTTTGGGACTGTTGAATGATTAAAGTATATGGAACTAGGAGTATATTAGTGTTGTATATGAAAAAAACGACTGTAATTTTTTCTATTTATTTCTACAATCTAACTATATGTCTATAATTCAAAAAATTCTAAAAAATTTCCTTAACAAACTTCAGAAAAAATTATCAAAGTCCGAATGATCGTTTAGGAGGATTATCCTTTCATATACCACAAGAGGAATTTTATATATAAGATATATACATATAATTATGATATCAGTTAATTTAATAATATTAAAGAATTTAAGAGAATCTTATTTATATTAGTTTTAGACTCTTTCTTATATTAGTTTTAGACACATATTCATAATAATTATATATACATTTAATTAATAGATTTAAATTATTGCTACTAGAGTGATATTAATATTTTAAATTTTTTAAATATTTTAAAAATTTCTGTAAAGCTATCATTTAAAATTTGAAAATTTCACTTATAATTTATTAAAAATCGCAAAAATAAAGTAACTCAATAATATAACTCAAAGTGTAAAAAGTTTGAAAGGAAAGTCGACACGCTGGATGCCGTCTATAGACGACACTCGTACGGTCGTCAAAAGCCGATGACAAAACATTTCATGACAAAATATTGCAAAATTGGGATAATTAAATTTATTAAATTAAGCGAATTAAAAATAGTAAAGGGGACCAAGAATCAAGCCTTGCGTAACTCCAAGCTTTATATTTAATTTATTTCATATTAATATGGATTTCACCATTTCAAACAATATTGATAAAAATAGTATTCAAAAATTGCTCTTTTAAATAACTACACAGTACAATAACAAATCAGAATTTTTAAGCAAAATTTTGAATCAAAATTCGACAGGCTGAATGTCGTCTATAGACGACACTCTTACACACAGTTCGTCAAAAACAGATGACAAAACATTTCATGACAAAATATTGCAAGATTGTAATATAATCTGGCACGAATTAAAAATAGTAACGAACCGACAATAAAGCCTTGCGGAACACCAAACTTTATATTTAATTTATTTTATATTAATATTGATTTTATCATTCCAATCAATGTTGATAAAAATAGTATTCAAAAACTGCTCTTCTAAAGCACAATAAAAAATTAGAATTCTTAAGAAAAATTTTGAATCAACTGAATGTCGTCTATAGACGACGCACTGAATGTCGACTATAAACGACACCCATACACACAGGCCGTCAAAAACAGATGACAAAATATTTCATGACAAAATATTGCAAGATTGTAACAAATCAGGCACGAATTAAAAATAGTAATGGGCTAAGAATAGAGCCTTGCGAAACTCCTAGTATTATATTTAATTTCATATTAATATGGATTTCATCATTCAAAAACTGCTGTTCTAAATAACTATACAGTACAATAACAAATCAGAATTTTTAAGCAAAATTTTGAATCAAAATTCGACACGCTGAATGTCGCCAGTAGACGACACTCATACACACAGGTTGTTAATAGATATCAATCTGCTTATTGACAATAGATAACAATTTGAAAGTGCTGTTTCAAGAAGTCTGCACTTTATATTCTATTTCATCAATTAAATATTTCTTTTATCTATTTTTTTTTTCTTACCTGTCCAACACTGATGCCTGGCAGGTATATCGGTTAATGTGTACATATCATTTTTTATTTCTAGTATGGTTTTTGTTCCCGGAAAATTTAGATTGTAACAAACATCTGAATCCAGATTCCTTATTTCGAGTCCATAGATTTGTGTTAGTCTATTCGTGGCTCTGAAACAAAAAGAAAAAAACAAATTTATTTACAAACATTTAATAAATTACATTTTGTTATTTCTACTCGGGTACTCGGTTCGAGTCCTGGCACTGACGTGGAATTATTTGATGATTTGTTAGATTAAAATAGAGTAGAATTTAGATTGTTGAATAGCCAGAGATACTCGGTTCGAGTCCCGGCACTGACATGAAGTTATCATTTGTTGGATTGAAGTTGAGTAGAATTTAGATTGTTGAATAGCTCAGTCAGTAGCATGCACGACTAACACGCCGGGGGTACTCGGTTCGAGTCCCGGCACTGACGTGGAATTATTTGTTGGACTGAAGTTGAGTAGAACTTAGATTGTTGAATAGCTCAGTCAGTAGCATGCACGACTAACACGCCGGGGGTACTCGGTTCGTGTCCCGGCACTGACATGGAATTATTTGTTGGATTGAAATTAAGCAGAATTTGAGATTAAATTGGAATTAGATGTTAGAAGACGGAAATGTATACAGAATTCAGTTATAAAAAGAATTGGATAGTTTAGAGCATACAAAGATGGTGCATGATATAATAAAAATAGTGTAAAATATAAAATTAAATGCTGTAGGTATTGCTAAAAATCTGAAGTAATCGGAACCAATAAAAAATGAATAGTTTATAATAATAGTTTATATTTCAATTTCCACTCACTCTGAGTCATCTGTTGCAAATGTCTGCATATCAGTGAGCATTAATATATTTTCTTGTGGCAAGTTGAGCGTCGACAGTACAGTTTCATCCAAAGGCTTCAAACCATCCGGCCAATTCTTCAATATCATTTGACAAGGCGGAATGCCCACTTTCGGGTGTAGTTGACTCTTTAATTGACCTAGAAAAAAAATTAAAAACAAAATCATTATATTACTGATAAAATTTGAATAACAAAAATATTGAAAATAAAAATGAGATTGAAGTTGAAGTTTTTTAATAAAATCTCTGTGAATTAATATAATAATTTTATTACTCACCGACAGTGTTTGAATCAGATATTTCCACTTCTATGAGATTATTCTTATGCTGTATATGAAATCGTAATGTCTTTCTAGGTTGCCAAGGTTTCGAATTTGATGAACTTGAACCGGCAATATCATCTAAAATGAAAAAAAAAAAACGAAATTGTTGATTAACCGGGAAAGCCTCATAAAATACAGTTGTCATGGCATCTTATGCTCGTTTCTTGTTAGTGAAAACTGTAAAAATGTCTATATTTGCCGTGCGATCAGGCGTATTTTATATATAAATAAGCAAGGAAGAATGTTATGACAATTGCAGTATTTAGAATTCCGTTATAATAACTTTATTAATGAATTTATAGTGAGTTAGTTATTAAGAATTGATTATTATCAATTAACTTACTATTTAGTCGTTCTGCATTTTCAAAATTATTCACAACTGGTAAAATTGCTTCTGGTGTATTTGCGACAACATCGACATTTTGAGGCCTGTTCAGGTGATTAAATCCTGCATCTTCCTCGACTGGCATCACCTGGTTGATGGCAGCCTGAAAATAAAAAAATAGAAACAAATGGTAACTTTGTCTTGTAGAACAGATGACATCAACTTATTTTGAAAATAACCGGGCAATTCTGCTTAATAAAATATCATTGTCATGGCAACGCTATTTTATGCTTGTTTCTTGTTAGTGAAATAGTGAAAATGTTTATCTGTTTGCTGTGCGATCAGGCGTATTTTACATATAAACAAGCAAGGAATAATGCACTACCGAGAATTCTGTTATCATAACATTCTTCCTCGCTTGTTTGTATGTAAAATACGCCTGATCGCACAGCAAATAAATAGACATTTTTACAACAATTGTTTTAAATATTTTCAAACAATTATAAATACCGTAAGTTTGTTTTCGTTTTTAGAGACAAACATAGATAGAGGTCGTCGCCCAAATATAAACACTTATGTTAATTAGATCTATAAAATACGACGATGGAATTTACAGCATTCATAATAAATAACTTGAAAAGTATTCAAAACAATTGTTATTGATAAATTTTGATTGATTGATTATTTTTATTTCGCAAATCTTTAATTACTAGACGAAAAGTTCCAGAAATAATATAATAATAAAATAAATTTAAAAATAATTTATTCGATGTTGGGAACACATTTTTGAAATGCTTATTTGCAGACAAATATTTTAAATTTGTAACAATTTATCGTGTACGTTTCGACACTGTATGCGTGTCACCATTCAGCTCATTAAACAAATTCTAAAGAAATATTTTACAATTTTAAATTTTTTTGAACAAGTTCAACAACTAAAAATAACAATACATATCAAACAAACAAGTAAAAATCCAAAACACACAAATTTTAAAGACATTGTTTTAAAAAACAAACAAACAAGATATTTAATAAAATATGATGACACACATATAGTGTCGAAACGCTCATAATAAATATTTATTAACTTTCCCCAGGGTACATTATAGTACTCGCAAAAAATCAAAAATGTTCTTTTTATATACCTATAAGTTTCACAAGTTTCTGAACATTGTGTTTGTGTACGTGTATGTATGTATGTGCGGATACAATTTTTTGCCGATTTTTTTAAGAGCTCAACCGCTCAAACGATTTGAATGATTCAAAAAACATTCGACCCCTATTGATAGGGAGATGTGCTGATTATTTTTTTGGCATCAGCAGGTCTAGTCCTTTCGGAGTTACGAAGCAAAAAGTGTCAGAAATCGTCATTCAGTTTTTGAGAGAACGAAGCATCCGATTCGAATGATTCAAAAATTATTTCGTTCGTATTGATAGGATAATGCGCTGATTAGTTTTTGGTATAAAGGCAGGTCCAGTCGTTTCGGAGATACGGAGCAAAGAGTGCAGAAAATAGAAATCTAGTTTTTGAGAGAACGAAGCATTCGATTTGAATGATCCAAAAAATATTCCACTCATATTGACGTAATGAAGAATTGGTCACATTTTTGAAAGGGCAGGTCCAGCGGGTTCGGAAATTCAGGAAAAAAAGTTAAAAAATACCATTTGGCAGTCGAAAACCAGATATTTTCCACAGTATGGATCTAGAGACATGAAAGGGTATCAAACTTTCAAAATTTTCAAAAAAAAACGAAAGACTGTCGAAGTTTTTAAAAAATTTTAAGTCTTCAACAATATTTTTAGTTTTTTAAAAAAAATCAAGTTTTCAAAATATATCAGTATTTTCAAAAAGGCAAGTTTTTCAACATTCAAATTTTTCAAGCTTCAAAATTCTCAAAAAAAATCTGTTTTTCAAAATTTTTAAAGTGGACCTGCATTTGGCAAAAAACTAATCAGCCCCATCATTACGAATTACGAGTTAAATTGTTAAGAGTTAAATGAATCATTCAAATCGTTTGATCCGTGCGCCCGAAATCGTTGACGGAAATTTATATCCGCACGCACACACACACATCCATTTTTTCTAAGGTATGCCAAAATGTTCGGAAACCTCTAAAACGTAAAGATATGAAAAAATAAAATTATTTACAATTTTTGGACGATTGCTCTAAAATTTGAAATTAAAATTGAAATTTTAGAACATAATAATAAATTACTAAACAAAGTTAAATACATAAATTATTCACATGAATTCTAACAAAATTCAATAATTACTTGCAAATTTTGTTGAATACAGCTTTATGACTACATATTCAATTTACTTCAACTTCATAATATACTATGTTATTTAAGTCATATTATAAAAACATTTTAGTCACAAGGTACTATAATAATAAAGAAATTTCTAACTAAAGTATTTGCCTTTTAAAAGGATGCTGACTTTACTCGGTTCAATTTCATTAATTATTTTCTTACAAAATCTTCAATGCAGTCTGCCTAATTCTATAACAACTCATTAGGCAAAGACGAGAACAATTTTACATGAAATGGTTTCAAAAGTTCAATTATTATATTGAAACTTACTAAATTTTCTTAATTGCACATATTTTATATCAAAGACTATATAAAATTTTCATCTAAAACAAATAAGACTATACGTGTAGTACTATGAAACCATTCAAGGAGCTTCCGAAAAAGATCAAGCTGACTGAGGAAGATTGTAAGTTTGAAAATAAGATAAAAAAAATATTATAATGAAAATTGAAGTAAATATATTAGACGAACATATGAATGTGAAAATAAATTATATTATAGTTATATTAATGACTATAAACTATGTATAGATATTTTGTATAATGCTTCACAGCAGGCACTTCTGCCTAAGTAATACACGAAACGCATTATAATTGAAAAATAAAGAACTACAAGCGAATATCACTCTACGAATACATTTGCACATCTTAGTTGCTTTGAACTAATTGTAAATAATGATAATAAATGACTTGTTAAGGGGCATACCCCAAAGTCTTTTACTCTTTGTCATGACAACAAAGGAAATCACAATTCCTAACCTAACTTACCAAAAGATCCCAATCGCAATTATCCAATATCAGAATAGCCTCAGCGACATCATCAATAGCTGCAATACTCTGCAAAAACCAAAAAAATTATATAAAACAAAACAATTACAGAAAAAATTTGCAATACAATGACAATTCAAAACCTAACCTAAACACGAATCACAAAACAGACTTGTATGTAATTTATTATTATTAGTTTACCTGAAAATTGGCAAGAACCTCTTCCCTATTCTCTGCCATTTTATAACTAAAACTATATATTACAAATGCACTTAAACTTCATTAATTCAAATGGACATTTATTGAGTGCGTACGAGTGTTTTATCTTTTGTGTCGGACGAGTGACATTAGAGGGGCACCTGTCATCTGTCAACTGTCAACGTCCTATCGATGACTAAACACTTTAAATTTAAATAAATAAAATAAATCAGAAAAAATATATAAATAATTTGATAAAGAATTTATTTATGTGTGTTATTTTGTTTTATTTGTATTCGATTAAATTTTGTACGGTTTGGTAAATTAGATTTTATCAAAATGGTGCCCGTTATTTGAAATGTCATTGCGCAAAAGTGTTGCCGCATGCGAGTGGAGAATAAAAACCGTTACGATTTGAAAAACGAAATAGAAATAATCGACTTGCGAAATAGACATATTGTTACGTAGCGTTTTTTTATATAAAATAATAAATAATAAATTTCATATAATACATAACACTCGTTTATTATTAAGCCATATTTATGATAACATCGTGTTTTTGACATTTGTTAAATTTAGTATATAAAACGTCTGACTGTACAACTAACACGTGTCTTTTGACAGTTTTTAGTACCATTTTGTCATGTACTCTGCTTGCTATTGAAAATAAATTAAAAAAAAAATAATAATAACTTTGGTCTATTTTATGACAGAATTAGCAACTCAATCATTAAGAATTGAGATTTTAAAGTCGAAAAATAGACTGAAACACACTGAATACTGTCAAATGTTACTGTCCATGATTGATAAAAATTGTGGGTTAAAAAATAGGTTTTTACCGAGTTTTTATGTTATCTTGAGCTTCTTTAGACTTTCTTTTTCCTCTTCCAGGGCTGTCAGTAGAGTTCCTTGGTCATTTCTCAGGTTTAAATTTATTTTGCTAGTCAGTAGAGTCCTTTAACTTCTTTGATCGTTAGTAGAGTCGTCTGTCTTCAAGATACAATAATCAGTCAGTAGAGTCATCTTCAAGATAGTAGAGTCCTTTTTTTGATTTTCTTATCTTTATAGGACTTTTCTTTTCATGTTCCAGATTGATAATGATTTGCTCATCAGTAGAGTCCATTGTTCATTGTTGACATTGAAATTTAATTTGCTTGTCAGTAGAGCCCCTTTTTTGCTATCTCATCTTTCCTGAACTTTCTTCTTCATCTTCCACGTTAATAACAATTTGCTCATCAGTAGAGTCCCTTGTTCATTTTTTTAGTTTAAAATTTAATTGGCTCATCAGTGGAGTCCTCTCTCTTCTTTCGTCCACATACAGTTTGCTCGTCAGTAGAGTCCCTTTTACATTTTGTCATCATTACTAAACTTTCTTCTTAATCTTGCATGTTTATAATAATTTGCTCGTCAGTAGAGTCCTTTGTTAATTTTTTGGATCAAAATTTAGTTATCTTGTCAGTAGAGTCTATTTTTTTCTTTGATCGTCAGTAGAGTCCCTTTTTATATTCTCATCTTTATTCGAAGTTCTTTTTCATCTTGTTATTTTTTTGATTGAAATCCAATTTGCTCGTCAGTAGAGTCTTTTTGCCCTCACTTTAAACTTTAATTTGCTCGTAAGTAGAGTCCCTTGTTCATTTTTTTTGTTTGAAAGTTAATTTACTCGGCAGTAGAGTCCTATTGCTCCTTTGCTCGTCAGTAGAGTCCCTTTTTTAGTATCTCATCTTTATTGGACTTAGTATTGAACGTAGTAGAGTCCTCTCTTCTTTCGTTGACAAAAGTTGGCCCGTCAGTAGAGTCCTCTTTTTTTCTTCGTCGACATATAGTTGGCTCGTTAGTATAGTACCTTGTTAATTTTTTTAGTTTGTAATTTAATTTGCTCGTCAGTAGAGTCTTCTTTTTTTCTTTGCTTGTCAGTTCTGTTTATTTTCTCCTATCAAAATTCAATTTGAACGTCAGTTCTCCTTCTTTTTTGCTCGTCAGTAGAGTCCCTTTTTAATCTTCTTGCCTAAAAGTTACAGTCCACTAGAATCTTGTGTTTTCTCATCTCAATTTGCTTATCTGCAAAATCCCATTTTTATGTCAGTAGAATCCTTTTTCTCTTCAAAAGATTCATACTATTTGGAGGTTAGTTGACAGTTAAAATTCACCTTAGGCTCATAAATCTTCCTAAAACAAACTAAAAAAACTGAAACCCCCATTTAAAGTTTCAATTATTCCATTTTATATCATCAATTGTACTACAAATCCATTAAATTTACATAAGATCCATCTTATCAACAATATTACAAAGTATATCATCATCATCATCATATGTATATAAACCTGTATTTCACATTAAAAACTATTACAATATATAATATAATAACACAAATAAATAAATTAACAATAATTAACGTAACGTTTCATCGATTTAATATAATATTTATAAAAATCTGGTAAACGAAGAAAATTCGAGTTATGGGGCCAATTCTGTGATAACATAAGACAAAACAATCTTATGCTTGTTTCTTGTTAGTGAAAATGGGAAAAATTTATTTGCTGTGCGATCAGGCGTATTTTGCATATAAACAAGGAAGAATTTTATGATAACAGAATTCTAGATGGCGCACTTATTTCTTTATGTTTGTATGTAAAATACGCCTGATCGCACAGCAAACAGATAGACACAATGTTAACCCTATGTTATCGCAGAATTGGCCCCTGATGAATTTTATTTTATTTTATATAATACATATATTTACTACAAAGTTTTCAACGTTTTGAAATCATCTAACATTTTTTGTCTTAAGTGTTATTAGAAAAGATTTGCATAATGTTATAATTCATATAATTTTGTTAACTAATTAAATAAATAACTAATAATCGTAAAACATTATGCAAACATTTTTTTAAATTAGTCTTAATTTTAAATTCACATTGATGGTGATCAACACGTTTGTGGTGCTTAATTATATATAAATATATATATATATATATATATATATATATATATATATATATATGTATCTTTTATATACTAAATATTACAAATTGAAATTTAATTCGTATTTAATACAGTCCGCTGCCACCATTTTTTTAAAATAATTACAAAAAAACTTACCGCTGCTTTTTTGCTGCTGTCAATTGACTTCAAAATTCCTTCATCAATAATTTCAGATCCATAAAAATCTTCACTAAAAATTATAATAATTTTCTTATCATATAAATCTGTCCAAATATTTTTTTCTTACTAATGGGTCTATTCTTGGATAAGGTCAGACATGTTTTATGCTATATGGCAACACTATGGGATAACATTAACCAGTTTATAATAACTCTAATAGGCGTGAAGTTGTACTAATGTTATTTGTGTTATTTGGGGGTTAGTTTTAAGAAGTTGACAGTATGAGTTGAAATTTAATTTGTCTTCTTTATTTTCATTTAGAGATTCATTAGACCTTCTTGGTCGTCAGTAGAGTCTCCTGTTAATTTTTCAGGTTGAAATTGTAATTTGATCGTCAGTAGAGTCCTGAAGAGAATTTTCATTCTCAGTCGAGATTGGGTTTGTTAGTCAGTAGAGTCCCCTTTTACACATCATGTTGATTATCTATCCTGTTTCTTCTTCAGTAGAGTCCTTTTTCACTCTTGTGTCAACAAGATTAATTTAGCTCGCTAGTCGAAGCCTTTTTTTAAATTTAGTTTGCTCGTCAGTAGAGTCCCTTGTTCATTTTTTAGTTTGAAACCTAATTTGCTCGTCAGTAGAGTCCCTTTTTACCATCTCATCTTTATTAGACTTTTTTGTTTTCATTTTTCATATTTTGAATAATTTGGTCGTCAGTAGAGTCCCTTGTTAACTTTTTTAATGGAAATTTAATTTGGTCGTCAGTAGAGTCCCTTGTTCATTTTTTAGATTAAAATCTAATTTGCTTATCAGTGGAGTCCCTTATTAATTTTTCAGAATAAAATTTTATTTGGTCGTCAGTAGAGTCCTCTGACTTCTTTGGCCAAAATACAGTTTGCTTGTCAGTAGAGTCCCTTTTTTATTTCATATCTTGTTAAACTTTCGTTTTTATGTTTCATTTTGCTTATAATAATTTGCTCGTCCCTCGTTATTTTTGAGATTGAAATTTCATTTGATCGTCATTAGAGTCTTCTTTTTTCGCTCGTCAGTAGAGTCCTATTGTTACTTAACATCTAATTTGAAATTCCTTGTCAGTTCTTTTCTGTTTCTCTTTATGAAATTCAATTTGCTCGTCAGTAGAGTCCCCTTTTCTACGTTACTTTAAAATTTAATTTGTCCGTCAGTAGATTCGTCCTTTTTGTAATTTTTTTGGATCGAATTTTAATTTGCTCGTTAGTAGAGTCCTCTTCTTTGGTCGAAATACAGTTTGCCTGTCAATAGAGTCCCTTTTTGATTTTTCATCTATATTAGACCTTTTTTTCTAATTTCAAGTTTTTAATAATTTGCTTGTCAGTGGAGTACCTTTTTAATCCCCTTGCCTAGAATTCACAGTACAGTAGAGTCTTGTGTTTTCTCATCTCAGTTTGCTTGTCCTCATTTTTCATAATTTGTTTGTCAGGAGAGTTCTTTTTGTTTATATGTTGACAGTATCACAAATGTAAATAAATGGGGCAATTCTGCCTCATAACATATTGTTGTCAAGGCAACTGTAAAAATGTCTATCTCTTTGCCGTGCGATCAGGCGTATTTTACATATAAACAAGCAAGGAAGAATCTTATGATAACATAATCTTCAAACATTCTTCCTTACTTGTTTATATGTAAAATACGCCTGATCGCACGGCAAATAGATATACATTCACAATTTTTACAGACTAATTTATGAGGCCAGGAAAAGCTTTATTTACATAATTTATCAAAAAAATAAATAAACAAGTGCACCGAAAATAGCAAAAATATTCAACACACTCTTATCTTTGCAATATTATCCAAGAATAAGCCCATAAATAATCTTATCTTATCTCAATCTCATCTTTATCTTATCCTTATAAGATTTTGTTTTTGATTCACATACAACCATATACTATTTATATACTAACACGATATAAGTTGATAACATTTATCATTAATTTATAATATAATTGTTATCTGTTTTATATTATTTTTTATATTTTTATATATGGGGTTCATGTAGTTTTTTTTTCTCTTTAAAATTACGTATTCAATGTTTTGAGTTGTTAATTGATCACGTCGATTCTTATAATTTATAATTACAGATAAAATTTAAGACGATTATATACAAACAATTAAAAACCTTTTGATAATAATTCAAAAAAAATATTCATACTAAAATGAATTTAATTCCTGTAAAATCAAACAATTTGTATTTCAACTTTGGCAATACTTAATTGTTTTTCAACTGTGGCAATACTGATTGTAATTTGATAGAGAAATCCAAAATTTCGTTAAATTTAATAAAAAAATAGAATTTTAATAGATAAATAAATAAATTTTGAATAAATTAATACCAAATAAATATTATATATTAAAAATTCGTACTTCGTCCTATTTCAACTCTGGCAATACTAATATTTTTTAATTTGTAACTAATTTTAATTTCAATGTATAATTTTAATAATTATTTTTACCATTTGCATAAAATCGTCTTTAAAAGTCTTATAGGCTTCGCTCAAGATAAAATTTCTGATATTTTAATTCAAAATTTGTGAAATTTTTATTTAATCCAATTAATAAAATTAAATTGCAAACGTATTAATATATTATTCGTACCTTAAGCGAGCCCTTTGGCAACAAGAATTCCACACAAAACACTAATTAACTAATTAATTATAATAAAAAAATAACAATTTATCATTATTTCCTCTAAACAACGCTCGTACTTTTACGAACTTACTTTTAGTTCGCCTCGGGGATTAAATTTCACATATGGCAACACTAGGGGGTCGTAATTTAACTATGGCAACACGCTCGACCTTATCTAAAAACCCCAAAAACTGGCAATTTCTCAAAAAAATGATGAAATAAAATGCGATTTAGCATAACAAGAGCTGAATTGATATTTATTATTAACAAAAATTTCATTCTAACCTCAAAAACTGTCAAGTCTTCACCCTGAACTCATAAATAATAAAAATTTTCGATGGCTTTTTGCTCTTTAATTTTATCCCGTCAAAAAAGAATTAAGAATAAATTTATTTAATTTTTTAGAATAAATATAATATAATAAATTATCAAGAATTTTTTTATCTTAAACTAAAAAACTGTCAATCAGGTTGAAATTTAACTTGCTCGTCAGTAGAGTCCTTTTTGTTCTTTTGTTGACATACAGTTTGTTCGTCAGTAGAGTCCTGTTTTTACTATCTCATTTTCTTATTAGACTTTCTTTTTCTTCTTTCATATTTTTTAATAATTTGCTCGTCAGTAGAGTCTCTTTCTAGTTTTTTTTAGATTAAAATTTAATTTGCTCGTTAGTAGAGTCCTCTTTGTTCTTTGATCGTCAGAATTATTAAAAATAATTAAATTTAAAAAAAAAATATCAAGAACAATTATACCTTAACCTAAAAACTCAATTTTCTCATCAATATAGGTAGTGCAAAATAATATTGCTATGCTATAAATAAATTCACATCTAGAACTCCTCGCTCGTTAATTTTATCCACGCAAAAATTAACAAAAAATCAAATGCTCTTAATAAAATTCCAACCTTAACCTAAAAAACTGTCAATTTTCCTTGCAACAATAGATAGTCCTAAAGAGTGTTGCCACGTTATAAATTTGTATGGGTAACAATAACCATTGAACCGATTGTGCCGCACAACAGACTAATGTTATGGCAAGGCTATGTTACCATACATTATGCTACTGAATCATACTGAATACTGTCAAAATGTCATGTATTTGCTGTGCATTCGGGCGTTTTACACATAAACTTCGACGTCACTCGTATGTTATGAACACGAATCAGAAAGACCCTGTTATCTAACATCGTTCTTGTGACATTTGCGCGTTTTCTAGGTTAGATTTTCTATCTGATAATATCAAGACAAAATGTCGTTGCTAAAAAAATATCAACAAAAAGGATAACTGAGTCCCTTTTTAATTTGATTTTAGTTTTGCTCGTCAATAGAGTCCCTTTTTGCTTTAATTTTATAAGAAATTGCTCGTCAGTAGAGTCCCTTGTTTATTTTTTAGTGTAAAATTTAATTTGCTCGTCAGTAGAGTCCTCTTTTGGTTCTTTGGTCGACATGCAGTAGTGTCCTTTTTTTACTATCTCATTTTTATTGGACATTTTTTTCATCTTTCACGTTTATAATAATCTGCTCGTCAGTAGAATCCCTTGGTAATATTTCACATTGAAATTTAATTTACACGTCAGTAGAGTCCTCTTTGTTCTTTGGTCGACATACAGTTTGCTCGTCAGTAGAGTCCCTTTTCAAAGATTGAAAATAATTTTTACTGGACCTTCTTTTCCACGTACTGGGTTGATAATAATTTGCTCGTCAGAGTTGCTTGTTAATTTCTTGTTAAATTGAGTTTGCTCGTCAGTAGAGTTCTCTTTCTTCTTTCGTCGACATAAAGTTTGCTTGTCAATAGAGTCCCTTTTTAATTCCCTCAATTTTACTGGATCTTCTTTTCCTAAAACTAGGTTAATAATAATTTGCTCGTCAGTAGAGTCCCTTTCTAAAATAGTTTTTAGTTTGAAATTTAATTTGTCGTCAGTAGAGTCCTTTTTGTTCTTTGATTGACGTATAGTTTGCTCGTTAGTAGAGCCCCTCTTTTATTTTCTCATCTTTACTTGACATTTTTCTCATCTTTCACGTTTAATAATAATTTGCTCGTCAGTAGAGTCCCTTTCTAGATTGTTGAATTAAAATTTAATTTGCTCGTCAGTAAGGTCCTTTATAATTTTTTTTTGTTTTAAAATTTAAATTGCTTGTCAGTAGAGTCCTTTTTTCCCATTCTTTATTTTTAATTTTAAGTTTGCTTGTCAGTAGGGTCCCTTTTTTCTCATTCTTTATTTTTAATTTTAAGTTTGCTCGTCAGTAGAGTCCCTTTTTCTCATTCATTATCAGTAGAGTTCCTTCATTCTTCAATTTTAATTTGATTATTCGAGAGGTATACACCTGATTGCACAACAACCACATTTAGAACAACTTTGTATTGAAAGTTCTTCATAACATAGGTCTATTATGCGGCCGAATCGGTGCATTAATATCCCCCCACCACCAAATTCAGATAGTAAAAAAAAGTGTTGCCACATTATAAATACCCATAAATCCTCTTTCATCCTTTAATTCTCCTCCGCCTCGTCCCTGAACAAGTAGGTCGACCAATAGACCAGATTGAATAGGGCGAACACCAGCGGGAAAGTGATTCTTGATATGACGTCGATGCGTTTCGACCTCGTCGGGAATTTGCTTATCCAGCTCCTGCAGCAGTTCGGCCTGGACGCCGGCTGCATGTGTATCTCGCACTGGCGAACCTTATCCAGACCTACGGCGTCGACGGAGTGGCGTACCAGAGGCTTCTGGAACAATCAGGAGGAATGTAGTAATTGGATAAAGATATCGAAAAGTTCGTTAAATTTAATAAAAAAAAGAGAATTTTAATATATAAATAAATAAATTTTAAATAATTTAAAATAAAATAAATATATATTAATAATTCTTCACTTCGTCGTATTTCAACTCTGGCAATACTAATTTTTGATGATTGCAAATTCGACAGAGATATCGAAAATTTTATTAAACTTAATAACAAATGGAATTTTAATATATAATTAAATAAATTTTGAATAAATTAGGATAAAATAAATATTATATATAATGTTGTCAAATATCTCCCTTCCGCCTTTTGGTATTATAAACCAAGAGCAAAAAAGCGGAAGGGAGATATTTGACAACCTATTAAGGAAATAATATACATCTAGTAGTGCAGTAATATAAATATAAATACAAACTAGTGGTGTATGGCATCGTGCCTTAAGACAAATTGCTGGAACTTCCAGTACCGTAATGAAATATTCGAGAAATTTCAAACGTTTTCAAATATATTATTACAAATACTGTAAAACTTTCATTATTTTTGCTATCTTGTTACATCTGAACAAATCAAATGTCAATCATAATTAATTTATCTCCCGAACATTAACAATCGTCATTTCATTTCGATTTCATTTTCAAAAAAATAGTTGGTTGCCTAATTTGCACAAAATTGAAAAAGTGCTCCCGTATAGTCACAGTCTAAACGCATTTGCAAATAATTCTGTGCGACATTTTCACTTATACTGTGCTTAGCTTGGCGCCATTTTCGTATTTTTTAATAGTTTTCATAAAGTTGAAAAAGTGCTCCCGTACAGTCACAGTCTAAACGCATTTGCAAACAATTCTGTGCGACATTTTCACGTTTTTCAATTAAGTTTTCACAAAATTGGAAAAGTGCTTCCGTACAGTCACAGTCTAAACGCATTCGCAAATAATTCTGTGCGACGTTTTCACTTATACTGCTTAGCTTGGCGGCATTTTCACATTTTTCAATTAGTTTACACAAAATTGGAAAAGTGCACCAGTACATAAACAGTCTAAGCGCACTTGGGTAAACATTTGTACCAGTGTGGCGCTTAGACTGTGCTTAGCCCTGGATAATTTTTTGAATTTTTAATCCAAAATTACAAAAAATTTATGGAAAATAAAAAAGATGTTTATCCTCATTTTTTACCTCATTAAATTATTTTTTATCCTCAAAAGCAATTGTTTTGTCAATACAATCAGAAAGTTTTTTAGATAATTCAAATTAGAAGCTTAGTTTTCGCAAAAACTGCCATTTTCGGAAATGGCGGGACCTGTTTTTGCCAAAAACTAATCACCACTTCTCCCAATCATCACAAATTGAATGCTTTTTAGATCATTCAAATCGCTTTAGTTTTTAATTTGCTTGTTAGTAGAATCCTTTTTTCTTTAATTTTTAGTTTGCTCGACAGTGGAGTCCCCTTTTCTTTCATTTTTCATTTGACAATTTTTAATTTTATTTTCAGTATGCTCGTCAGTAGAGTCGTTTTTTTATTTTGCTCGCCAGTAAAGTTCTTTTTTTTGCGTTTTTAATTTGATCATCAATATAGTCCATTTTTTATATTAATTTTAGTTTTTGCTCGTCAGTAGAGTCCCTTTTACCTTTTATTTTTAATTTTGCTCGTCAGTAGAGTCCCTTTCACCTTTTATTTTTAATTTTGCTCGTCAGTAGAGTCCCTTTCACCTTTTATTTTTAATTTTGCTCGTCAGTAGAGTCCCTTTCACCTTTTATTTTTAATTTTGCTCGTCAGTAGAGTCCCCTTTTCTTTAATTTTTAGTTTGATCATCAGTAGAGTCCCTTTTTCTTTCAATTTTCAGTTTGGTCGTTAGTAAAGTCTCTTTTCCTGTAATTTTCAGTTTGCTCGTTAGTAGAGTCCCTTATTCTTTCAATTCTTAGTTTGCTCGTCAGTAGAGTCTCTATTTATTTTATTTTTAGTATGCTCGTCATTACAGTCCCCTTTTTTTCATTTTTGATTTGGTCATCAGTAGAGTCTATTCTTCTTTTGTTTTTAATATGCTCGTCAGTAAGGTCCCTTTTTCATTAATTTTGGTTTGGTCGTCTTTAATTTGATCATCAGTAGAGTCCTATTTTTTCATTTCTAATTTGATCATATATAGTCTATTTTTAATTTTATTTTGTAATTTTGGATTAAAAATTGAAAAAATTACCCACGCTAAGCACAGTCTAAGCGTCACTCTGGTACAAATGTTTACCCATGCGCGTTTAGACTGTTTATGTACTGGAGCACTTTTCCAATTTTGTGAAAACTATTTAAAAATGTGAAAATGCCGCCAAGCTAAGCGCAGTACAAGTGAAAATGTCGCACAGAATTATTTGCAAATGCGTTTAGACTGTGACTATATGGGAGCACTTTTTCAATTTTGTGCAAAATAGGCAACAATTTTTTTTTGAAATTGAATTCGAAATGCAATGACGAACGATTGTTAATGTTCTGGAGATAAATTGATTGATTTATGATTTACATTTGAATTGAACTTCTTAGGTTGGCGATGTATAAATTAGTAAAATAGAATTTTATTTTTGAAGTAAAACTTCTTAAGTCGCGATGTGATATAGAGTCTGTTTTGATTAAACGTAAAAGAGACAACAGTATATAGTGAGAAAATCAGAGAGAGAGAGATATAAAACACTAGTGCGAAAAAGAGCAACATATACCTGACAGTGCATAGTGACAGAGTAAGATACATGAGTATGATGTGTTACCTCCAAAATTTAGCAACTACCTTTTTAAATGTAAATTTTTGATAAAAGGACAAGAGATACCAATTTTTGTTGTTAATAGAAATTGTAGATAATTTAATTGGCTATAAATTTGCTGAATATTGCAAAATGGTGGGACATTTCGTTTTGAAGTTATAAATAGTTAAATAAAAATCGAGCTGGTCCAAAAGTGTGAAGCAAGATATACTATGCAAACTCCAAAATTTAACAACAACCTGTTTCATTGCAAATTTTGGGTAAAAGGATATGAGATACAACATTTTGTTATTGACAAAAGTTGTAGATAATTTAATTGGCTAAAAATTTGCTGGATATTGAAAAACAATCGGGCAATTTGTTTAGAAGTTATAAACAAATAAAAATCGAACCGGTCCAAAAATATAAAAACGAGATATATTAAAATGTAGCCTCCTCAATTTAACAACAATCATTTTAGTTCTTATAAATGCCGCCAAGCTAAGCACAGTACAAGTGAAGATGTCGAACAGAATTATTTGCAAATGCGTTTAGACTTTGACTGTACGGGAGCACTTTTTTAATTTTGTGTAAATTAGGCAACTATTTTTTTTTTTGAAATTGAATTCGAAATGAAATGACGAGATAAATTGATTCATGATTTATGATTTACATAATTTGATTTGCTCAGATATAACAAAATAGCAAGAATAATGAAAGTTACAGTATTTGTAATAATACGTTTAAAATTTCTCGAATATCTCATTACGGTACGGGGGAAGTTCCAGCAATTTGCCTTAAGGCACGATGCCATACACCACTAGTTCCTCTCTGCACTATTAGTTGTTATTATTACACTCACCATAGCGAAGGTACCATCAGTGCCGTCCATCAGGTCAGAAGCGGCGTCCAGGCTGGCTGCCTGTTCAAGTTCCCTGCGCTTTTTCTTCATGTTCTCCCTGTGCATATCGGAT
Source organism: Ctenocephalides felis (assembly GCF_003426905.1). Classification (NCBI taxonomy): domain Eukaryota; kingdom Metazoa; phylum Arthropoda; class Insecta; order Siphonaptera; family Pulicidae; genus Ctenocephalides; species Ctenocephalides felis. The sequence goes on along the minus strand of NW_020539725.1, from coordinate 63,393,355 downwards.
CTGGAGGCGTAGTTGACGAGGGCGAATTCGAGCAAAGCCCCGAAGACGAACGTGAGGCAGACTCCGGTCCAGACGTCGATGGCTTTTGTGTAGGACACTGGCGGTAAGGAGGCGTTTATGCCCGACGTCTGGGTGGCCATGGTGAGGAGAGTGGTCACACCTGGTGAAGGAAAATTATGGAAATAATAAAAACCAAGGCATAAGTTCGGTATTGGGTAATGAAGAAAACCGGTCAATTCTGCCTCATAAAATAGCATTTTCATGGCAATGCTTATACTTGTACTTGTTAGTGAAACATATGTAAAATAGTGCCTGATCGCACTAGCATTAGATATGGTTGCCATGACAATGTTATTTTATGAGTCAGAATTGCCCGGAAAGTTTTAGAAAGACATCGACATAAAGTGTAGACTAAACAGGCAAAAATACGTAAGAAAAAGGGCAGTAGTATAAAATTATCGACATAAAGTGAAGACAGTACATGTATCGACATAAAGAATAAAATCGTTAATAATATAATAGTGACAATAAAGAAAACTATAGACACAAGGTACAGATTAATAAACAATATTAACAAAAAGTAACGATACTAGGAAAATCGAGTTCCTTTAAGTCCCAATTTATTTTGATTATAGTTTGCTCGTCAGTAGAGTCCTTTTTTAATTTTTAAATTACTCGTCTGTAGAGTCCCCTTTTCTCTCATTTTTAATTTCATCATCAGTAGAGTCTATTTTTCTTTTATTTTTAATTTTGTTCGTCAGTAGAGTCCCTTTTTCTTTCATTTCTAGTTCCATCTTCAGTTGAGTCTGTCTTTAATTTTATTTTTAGTTTACTTCTCAGTAGAATTCCTTTATTTCTTTTATTGTTAGTTTTGCTAGTCAGCAGAGTCCCTTTTTTCATTTTTAATTTGATCATCAGTAGAGTCCAATTTCGATATTACTTTTAGTTTGCTCGGAGGTTGAACCGTTTTTTTAATTTATAGTTTGCTCGTCAGTAGAGTCCTTTTTTCCTTTAATTTTTAGATTGCCCGTCAGTGGAGTCCCTTTTTCCTTAAATTTCTAGTTTTGCTCGTCAGTAGAGTCCTTTTCCCTTTAACTTTGTAGTTTGGTCGTCTGTATAGTCCTTTTTTCATTTTTAATTTAATCACTGGTAGAGTCCATTTCAATTTTTTTTAGAATGCTCGTCAGTAGAGTTCTTTTTTCCTTTAACTTTTAGTTTGCTCATCAGTAGAGTCCCTTTTCTTTCATTTTTAATTTGATCGTCAGTAGAGTACTTTTTTATTAATTTTTAATTTGGCTGTCAGTTGAGTCTCTTTAAATTTAATTTTTGGTTTGCTAGTAGAGTTCCTTTTATCTTTAATTTTTAGTTTGCTCGTCAGTAGAGTCCATTTTTGATTATATTTTTAATTTTGCTCGTCAGTAGAGCCCACTTCTAATTTTATTTTTAGTATGCACGTCAGTAGAGTCCCTTTTTTCTTCAATTTGTAGTATGGTCATCAGTTTAGTCTCTTTTTAATTATATTTTTACATTGCTCGTCAGTACAGTCCTTTTTTCATTCAATTTTAATTTGGTCATCAGTAGAGTCCATTTTTAATTAAATTTTTAGTTTTTCTCGTCATTAGAGTCTCTTTTTCTTTAATTTTTAGTATGCTCGTCAGTAGCATCCCTTTTTTCTTTAATTAAATTACTCGTCGGTTGAATACCTCTTTTATCATTTTTAATTTAATCATCAGTAGAGTCTCTTTTTAATTTTATTTTTAGTTTACTTGTCAGTATAGTCCCTTTTTTTTAATATCCAAGCTTGCTCGTCAGCAGAGACCCTTTTTTTAAATTTTTAATTTGCTCGTCAGTAGAGTTCCTTTTACTTTTATTTTTAGTTTTGCTTGTCAGTAGAGTCCCTTTCACCTTTTATTTTTAATCTTGCTTGTCAGTAGAGTCTCTTTTTCTTTAATTTTTAATTTGATCATCAGTAGAGTCCCTTTTTCTTTCAGTAGAGTCTTTTTTTTATTAATTTTTAGTTTGGTCGTCAGTAGAATTCCTTTTACCTTTCATTTTTAGATTGCTCGTCAGTAGAGTCCATTTTTAATTTTATCTTCAATTTTTTTTAATCTGATTGTCAGTAGAGTCTATTTTTCCTCTAATTTTAAGATTGCTCGTCAGTAGAGTCCCTTTTTTTAATTTCTAGTTCGCTCGTCAGTAGAGTCTCTTTTTTAAATTTTTAGTATGCTCGTCAGTTGAGTTTCTTTAAATTTTATTTTTAGTATGCTCGTCAGTAGAGTCCTTTTTTCTTTCATTCTTAATTTGCTTGTCAGTAGAGTCCCTTTTTCTTTAATTTTCAGTTTGCTCGTCAGAAGAGTTCCTTTTTCTTCCATTCTTAATTTGATCATCACCTCTTTTTTTAATTTTAGAGAGATTTTCTCCCCTTTCCTATTAACTTTTAGTATGCTTGTCAGTAGACTCCATTTCTATTTCATTTTTAATTTGCTCGTCAGTAGAGTCCCTTTATACTTTAATTTTAAATTTTGCTCGTTAGTAGAGTCCCTTTTCCCATTAATATTCAGTTTGCTCGTCAGTAGAGTCTCTTTTTCTTTCATTACAGGAAGAAAGTATCGATTTTAAAATTTATGGTTGCATGATACTGTACAAAGTATCGACAAACAGAATAGATTTTAATAAAATAATAGGCGAAAAATATCAATACACAGTGACAAAAACATATCGAAACAAAGTATAAGTAAGGGACTGGTGCATCGATTTTGTAAAGTAACAAAAGCATTGTTTCTACAACGTATCGACTTTCTGAAGTGACACAGAGTTTTGTATATGCAAAGTATCGATACCACGTAAATAACAATCTTACCTAGTGATACTCTGGCCGGAACCGCTCCCTGGTCCAACCAGAACGACACCCAGGAAACTATCACCAACATGCAGCAAGGAATGTAGATCTGGATCAGGTAGTACGAGAACTCTCGTTTAAAGAGCAGGTCGACCTTCAGGCAACTGTACTCACCTGAGAAAAAAATTTAATCAATGTAGTTCTAGCATTATGCCTTACAAATATCTATTTATTTATTTATTTATTCATAAGCAAGCCGTAATCAATAATAATAGATATAATTTCAAGCTCTTGTCAAGCTTATTCATAATTAATATTAAAAGGATATTAATTTTATAATAATCATAATAGCTGCACGAATTCCGCTTCTGAATAAAAAGAGCTGAAAAAAAGCATTCGAACATTAAATACAATGTTCATCATCAAGTTCATCATATCAAAGTCTATTTGGCCACCAGTCAAGCTCAAAATTTTTGCACAAGGTTGAAAGTTATACTGATTTAAAACCGTAAAAAATTTAAATTAATAAAATAGCAATAAAAAAAATAAAAAATATATGGTTGTACATGCGATCAAATGGTCAGACTACATAGATAAAGGATAAGGATTATGCAAGAAAATAGTTATTGAAATCAAATTGAGAAAATTCAGTAATGTCATAAAAAGCTAATTCTTTAAAAAGTTTAACTAGGGAAGCATGAAATTTTTTGCTGTATAAATTTCGGATATTGAGTGGAAGTTTATTCATAAGCTGAATACCTAGACCGTCGATCGTATTGAAAAATCTGGCTAATTTATATGTGCACGTCTTAATAAGTTTGTGCCTAGTGTTGTAGTTTGAGGAGGACGAAGCCATATCAAAAAGTTTCGAATTGTTTTTGATGAAAGTTAATGTCACCAGCAGAAAAATGCATGGGACAGTTAGAATATTGTATTTTTAAATATGGGTCTGCAGGAGGCTTTACTGGGCAAGGAAAAAATTATTCGAATAGCTCTTTTCTGAAGCTTAAATATTTTAATTAGTTCGGATGAGAAACCCCAGAATTGAATGCCGTATGAAACGTGAGAATAAAAGTTGCTATAATAAACTGAAAGTAAGCAATTTAAACCAAATTTGGGTTTTAGGGTGCACGCACTTACCGGTATTGGTTTTGCTGTTACAATAATCCGTCAAGAACTTCTCCAACGTAAATCTGGGCAAATGTAGGTTCTTGACAACCTGCACCGGATCACCTTCCTTCCACAAAAACACCAGATCGTTTGTGGTCCAACCATCTAAAACATACGTACATCAATATATATATATATATATATATATATATATATGTATATATATATATATAATATATATAATATATATATATATATATTAGGGTGGTCCTTAAAATAGTCATTTTCGAATTTCCTTGCTCCCAGGGGCTCAAATGGTTCCAAATTGATAAAAACAATTGTCTGAAAGTTTTAGCTCTTAATATTAACGTTTAGATAGAGCGCAATTCAATCAAAGTTTGTATGAAAAAGAGCATGGAAAAATTTTTGAAAATTAAAAAAAAATGTTTTAAGTAAACTTAGCGACAAATGATGAGTTTATTCATTCATTGTTCGCTAAATTACATTTAAAAAACATTTTAAAATTTTTGAAAATTTTTCATGCTATTTCCATAAAAAATTTGATTGAATTGCGCTCTATCTAAACGTTAATATTAAGAGCTAAAATTTTCAGAGAATTGTTTTTATCTATTTGGAACCATTTGAGCCCCTGGGAGCAAGGAAATTCGAAAATGACCATTTTAAGGACCACCCTAAGATATATACACTAGCTGACCCGGCAAACGTTGTTTTGCTATGGCGAGGCACAAAGGTTCAATTTGACTTTGACAAATATTAATTATATTATAATAATCAAACCAATTATATCACAACAAATAACACATTTCAAACAAACAATTATCTGACTACGTTCAGTAAAACTGCCAGCTACTTCATCATTGTAGAAACGTGCTTTTTTATGTCTTTCAAAAATTTGTTATCTAGACCTTTTTTCTTACAATGTCTTATTTTAATTTTAAAGGTATTTTACAAAATTACACTTTTAACTAATGCTGAAAAACTACCAAAGGAAGAAAATACTTTTATTATGGATTTTCAAAGATCACCGTTTATCTCCCGAAAGCAAAGTCAAGAGAATCGAGGTTATTGCTGGTTATACATCTTTTTCCCTCTACTTTCAAATATCTTTGTTAAACAATAGTTAACTTAATGCTTTTTGAAACATCGGTGGTGGACCTTTTTAACCTAGGACCTTCATATATCTTCGACTATCTATTCTTCGATAAATTCTGGAAAATTATAACTGGGAAAATGTTATTCGACAAAATGTCCATTTGATCGATATCAAATTTAGGTTCTAAGTTTAAATAATGAGTATATAATTATACAAATGAGATCTTTCAGAGCACCGTGTTTGAAAAAAATATGGCAAAAAGTGCATTTTCATATTAGCATTTCAAAAAAGTTGATATTTTGAGTTTCTAGTAACACTTGCGATCCGTTCAATAACGTTTTTGTGTATAAATAAAAGTACAAATGAAACTTCTTACTACAATTAAATAATATTCACGTAAAGCATCCTATTAAACATAATTGAACATCATCTGTTAAAAATGTTTGACATTTGACGTATTTGTCACCATCCATTGTTTTACTTAAATTACGCTTCTACAAAAATTTTCAAATAAAAAATGTAAAGTTTTCTATGCGCGAATTTTTCAAGACTAAGACTGGCCAAATCGGTTTAGCCGTTTTCGCGTTTTTGCGGATCATTTGATCGAAAGCAGAACTTAATGAAACATTTACAACAACATAAAAACAATTCAAAAAATCCGAGACAATTTAAAACTATGATTGCGGAGCAAATTTATACTTTGAAACAGAATATGGACTTTTCTAACCCGATTGTACTACAATTCGAACAAAATTTATTCAAACGAAGAAATATAGAAGGATCTTTTTTTTAACTATTTGCAGATAGATTAGATAGTATTTCCAAATTTATCACAAAGCAATAAAAACGACGCGCAAAGGATTCGCAATTCGTTCCACACATGTGTAGAATCTTGGTAAAAAACATTTTTTAAAAAGTCCTTCCTCCATTATATCTTCAACCAGTCTACGAACAACACACTATCCAATTGTAATTTTTTAAATTAGTATTTTTTTGTGAAAATATTGTGTCAACGCGTCTTTCCCAACCCTGGTATAATTATAATATTTTATTATCTCCATGCAGGATAGCGACAATAAACCCCTTCATTGATACGCATCCTGTCGCAAAATCAGTAATCCATTTTTCCTAGAATTTTTATCACCTGTCCCTAGCTATATGATCCTACCATCCTTATATTTCCAAGAAATTCGCACTACCTGTGTCCAGTTTAAATTCTCCGTATCATGCAATTTATCAACCAATACCTGATCGATTGATAAATGTAATAACCACTGATTGGTTCCAAATTTGTAATGGGGTGTCCTTAATTCCACAAAATGGGCCAATCAGAAGAATATATAAAATTATAAAATCTACATAATTTAGTATCAACCTAAATTTCACATAGCTAAGATCAGTCGTAAATTAACACTCAAATCCAAAACATCTAATTCAAACCTCAACTATCTAATCATCTATAAGTCTTATATTTCAAATACACAATAATCAAACAGTTATTCAACATCTTTTATTTTTATTCAAACGGTCTGATATAGCCAACAACTAAATATATCTGGTCCTTCGGCAAAGTGCAAGTGTTCAATAGAGTTCGGCAGCATCCAGATAGATCACGAACTTATTAAACACTTGGAACCTATCTCAACAAATACTTTTTTGGCCATTCAAACCGAAAGGTCATTTTACTAAACATATTGTGTAATTACAAGTTTAATGTTTATAATACATAGTGTAGTGCATTACCATATCCTAATACCGTGGATTATTAAAATCTTCCAATTTAACACTAAGATTAACTAATTGTAAGTACTATTTACTCTTTTTATTTTTTATTTTCACTCCGATTCAATTGTTCTAGTTTTTAATTTTATTTTTAGTTTCCACTGAATGAAGGCTAGAATTATAGCCGAAACGTATGGATTTAAAATAAATTTTTGAAAGAAATTTGTTTTTTTATTGATGTTATGTCCGATTATTAGACTTTGTTAATACATATGCCAACATCAAATTCAGAATCATACAATATATATAATATATATATATATATATATATATATATATATACTCTACAAAAAATCTATTTCTCTACTTACAACTGGCCATCCGGAGCGAGCACACCTGCCTATCGAGTGGATACAGTTTCAGATTCATAGGACACGCCAAAGTAAGCGATATCCTGATGCTGTATAGTACGGAACCGTATGGAAAAATACGAATGTAGACGTTCGGCATGATGATGTTGTGAAAGTGGCCCTCCTTTTCATTCGCAAAGAACAAATCGGGCATCCATACGCGACTCGCTTCGGTCAGTGTT
>NW_020539725.1:63351176-63384978 GCF_003426905.1 Ctenocephalides felis | reverse complement strand
GGGCAATACATCAATTAAAAACTTGTATGACTTAAAAACATTTTTATTTTTTCCATACGTTTCGACACATAGTTTTGTGTCATCTTCAGTGGACTATGTAATTGTAATAATCCTAATTATTTCTTAATTATAATTGTTCACAATCTACAATGAAACCAAATCTTGTCCCTTTAAATTGAACAATATATAAATTTTCGAATGAGTTTTTTTATGAAATTATAAAGTACATCCCGCTATTCTGTATTCCGATGCAAGAGTGAAGCCTAAAATGTACACAAATGTGCGCACCACGAGTTAAAAGCTAGGTACAAAGCACACGAACTGACCAGAGAATTAAAGGTTTTATAATATTAAAATTTATATATTGTTCAATTTAAAGTGACAAGAATTGGTTTCATTGTGCATTGTGAACAATTATAATTATGAAATAATTAGGATTATTACAATTTCATAGTCCACTGAAGATGACACAAAACTATGTGTCGGAACGTATGGAAAAAATAAAAATGTTTTAAAGTCATACAAATTTTTAATTGATGTATTGCCCTGAAGACTGAATCTCATATATATATATATATATATATATATACGATACCCTAAAAAAATCTATTTTATTACTTACAACTGGCCATCCGGAGAGAGCACACCTGCCTATCGAGCGGATACAGTTTCAGATTCATAGGACACGCCAATGTCAGCGATATCCTGATGCTGTATAGTACGGAACCGTAGGGAAAAATACGAATGTAGACGTTCGGCATGATGATGTTGTGAAAGTGGCCCTCCTTTTCATTCGCGAAGAACAAATCGGGCATCCATACGCGACTTGCTTCGGTCAGTGTTAAGTATTTTAGACGACCTGAGGGAGGAGGGAATAGATTAGTAATGAAAATAATTATGTATATAATAATATACATATATAATATTGAATGGTAGAGTCTTGGATGTGTATATTTGTAGAGTTTCGAACAAGAATCCAAAATAAACAAAATAAAAAACAAGAAAAGTTTTTAAAAAAACAATTTCTTATTTAATTATTTGTTTATTGTCGACGTTTCGGAACTAGGTACGTTCCATCTTCAGGACATCTGTCAAGAAACATGATCTTGATGAGATTTTGCAAACAATATGTTTAGGAAAGAAAATAGATTTTTCTTAAATAATGAATTAAATTGTAAAAAATATAATAATACAGAAATATGATAATATGTTCAAAATAAAAATGATAAAATAAAGAGTGGATTATCAAAACAGATGTCCTGAAGATGGAACGTACCTAGTTCCGAAACGTCGACAATAACAAATAATTAAATAAAGAAATTGTTTTTAAAAAACTTTTCTGTTATTTTGTATTATTTTTGGATTCTTGTTCGAAACTCTACAAAATATATATATATATATATATATATATATATATATATATATATATATATATTGTATAAAAATATATTCAATTTATTGATTATAAAATTTTATGGTATATAAAATGACCAGTCATTTTGTCTCTGTCACCATTGCCAAGCTTGCTTGATCCTCATCAGTGTAAATTGTGGTGTTCCTCAAGGCAAGGTGTAAGGGTCGGTAGAGTATATTTTTAATTTGATCATCAGTGAAGTACATTTTTAATTCTATTTTTAGTAGAAAAGTCAATAGAGTCCCTTTTTTCTTTATTTTTTAGTTTGGTCGTCAGAAGAGTCCATTTTTCTTTAATTTTTAATTGAATCATCAGTAGAGTCTCTTTGAATTTTATTTTTATTTTGCTTTATTTTATTTTGCCTTTTTTCATTTTTAATTTGGTCGTCAGTAGAGTCCCTTTTTCCTTTATTTTACATTGCTCGTCAGTAGAGTCTCGTTTTACCTTTAATTTTAATTTAATCATCAGTAGAGTCTCTTTGAATTTTATTTTTATTTTGCTCGTCAGTAGAGTTTTTTTTATTTTGTTTTTAGTTTTGCTCTTAGATAGAGTCCTTTTTTAATTTTATTTTTAGTTTTGCTCGTCAGTAGAGTCCATTTTTTATTTTGTTTTTAGTTTTGCTTGTCAGTAGAGTCCCTTTTTAATATTATTTTTAGTTTGCTCATCAGTAGAGTCTCTCTTTTTTTTCATTTTCAATTTCGCTCATCAGTAGAGTATTTTTAACTTTAGTTTTAGTATGCTCCTCAATAGAGTCCTTTTTTAATTTTAGTTTAGTCGTCAGTAGAGTCCTTTTTTCCTTTAATTTTTAATTTAATCATCAGTAAAGCCTTTTTGAATTTTTAGTTTTGCTCGTCAGTAGAGTCCCTTTTTTTAAATTTTTAGTTTGGTTGTCAGTAGAGTCCCTTTGTCTTTCATTTTTAATTTGACCATTTTTTATTTTATTTTCAGTATGCTCGTCAGTAGAGTCCATTTTTTAATTCACTTTTAGTTTGCAGTCGAGTCGATTTTTAATTTTGCTCGTCAGTAGATTTTTTTTTAATTTTATTTTTAATATGCTGGTCAGTAGAGTCCCCCTCCCTTTTTTATTTTTAAACAGCACGTCAGTAGAGTTCCTTTTTCTTTTATTTTCATTTTTGCTCGTCAGTAGAGTCTATTTTTTATTTTATTTTTAGTATATTTATTAATAGAGTACCCCTTTTCTTTAATTTTAATTTGGTTGCCAGTAGAGTCCTTTTTTCTTTTAATTTTTAGTTTGCTCGTCAGTAGAGTCTCTTTTTCCATTAATTTTTAATTTAGTCGTCAGTAGAGTCCCCCTCCTGTTTTTATTTTTAGTTTGCTCGTCAGTAGAGTCCCTTTTTCTTTCATTCTTAATTTAATCAAAAGTAGAATCCTTCTTAAACTTTTACATTGCTCGTCAGTAGAGTTCTTTTACAAGCATTTTTGTAATATTTTTAAATCAGGAAATAGATTATTATAACTCGTGGTGTTCCTCAAAGCAAGATGTGAGGGTCATATTTAGTACTAGATTGTTGAAAATTAAGGTTTTGATTGGTTTATCGTATTTTTTTTCAAGTTTGTTTGAATGGGAAATTATTGCAATAATGAAAAATATAAATTTCGAATATTTTAGGATATTTTGGGAAAAAATTGAGTGTTTTTGAAGATATTACAAGCTTTTTTGTAATATTTTTGAACCAGAAAGTTCGATTTAAATGTGGATTATATTTGGGGGATTAAATATTTAAAAGGGACTCTACTGACGAGCAAAACTAAAATCAAAAATGAACTCTACTGGCGAGCAAACTAAAAATAAAATTAAAAAGGGACTCTACTGACGAGCAAACCTAAAAACAAAATAAAAAATGAACTCTATGTTTGGTTTATTATTCTAGAATATTTTTGATAAATCTTGAATTCGTTCTGAAACCTTTTATAATTTTCGAAAAATGTTAAATAATTTTGAATGTTTTTGAAAATATTAAAAGTTTTTGTGTGATATTTCTAAATCAGGTTGAAAATAATTGGAAGAGGTTTGATTCAATTTTGAATTATATTTGAATCATATTAAACCTTTTATAATTTTCAAAAAGTGTTAAATAATTTTTAATGTTTTTGAAAATACTGAAAGTTTTTTTTGTGATATGTCTAAACCAGGTTAAAAATATTTGGAAGGGGTTTGATTTAATTTAGAATTATATTGGATTTCTCGAATATTCTTGAATATTTTTTGAATTTTGAATTTATTTTGGAATCTTTTATACATTTTGAAAAATACTGGACATTTTTGACTTTTTTTTTAAACCAAAAAAATGAATATTTTGAAAATTGTTAAGAACTTAGAGCTTAGTAGTATTATCTTGTTTCTTTTAAAAATTCTTAAACATTTTGTGAGTTATTTTAAATAATCATTGAAAAATTGTTTTTTTTTGGTAATTTTGTGATAGTTTTACCTCCAAAGTCGTTAAATTTCAGCCTCTCATCCTGCCATTGTTCCCTGAAAGTTAACTGGACACTGTATTCCTAAAAAAACACATTAAAATATTAATTAATTAAATAATCAAAAAACACACAAAATTTAATTAAATAAACCAAACCGGTTAATGGAAATTCTTAACTAACTAATAAACAAAAAACAAGTTTTGGAACTTGAATCAAGGTTATTTTTAGTTAATAAAAATGTAGTAATTTTCGACATTTTATTGCATATTGATATGTGCAATAAAACATTTCGATTTGCAATAAATTTGCATGTACGTTCTGGGTTATTAATACGGAATAATATTATTTTATAACCTATAAACCTGTTTTCATAAATTGCATTTTCTACAATTTAATTTGCGTAAGAATTTCCATTTACCACTTCGATTTATTTATTAAAACAAAACTAATCGTCATGCATTTTAAATGCATCAAATAATATGCAATATTAATTAAATGATTTATAAGGTAAAAATATTGGGTTTAAATAGCTAAGATATGAACCGTGACAAAGTTCAGTCGGAACAGACCATAATTTGCTCTGCGCATGCGCAAACTGTCAATAGTTCACACCGAACAGACCTATAACTTTGTTTAAATTTATCATAAAATAATATTTATTATTATTATATATTTTTACACTTCATAAGTCATTTACCCATGCAACAATAATAATTTATATATATATATTATCATGCAAACATATGATCATGCCATTTCATAGCTTTTCCAATAATTAAAGCTAAAGCATGCCCATTTTCCAAAAATTATTATACTACACTACTTACATAAGAGACTTTTGGATTCAAACTAAACTAAATTAAAGGAAATCATCATCAAGGAATGTGCTATTTACAAATAAAAAAGAAAATAGACCTTCCATGTCGTAAATTGACCCACATAACCTCCAAAAAATTCAGTGGTAAATACAATTTTCCATAGAATCATTATTTGTTCTATGTAAATATTATTTGGATAATGGATAGTATTTTTTATAATTTTTTATTACTTATATTTTATTTACTATGATTATTTTTGCATAAAGCGATTTGTACAAATATATATTAAAAATAAAATCCAAGTAAATCCGTATCAATCCGCAAGGAAATTTCTTACATAACAAAAAATAGTGTTTTATTTGTTTCAAAACAAATTTTATTTTTTATGTATTTTTAAATTAATTATAAATCAATTTGTATATAATTTGTACAAGTATAAATAAAAAAAACTAAAATCCAAGTAAATCCGAAGCAATCTGCATAAGATTTTAATTTCTAACGTAACAAAAAATAGAAATTTATTTGTTTTAAAACAATTTTCATTAATTTATGTATTTTTAAATCAATTATAAATCTATTTGTATGAAATTTGTACAAGTAAAAATATAAAAAACTAAATCCGAGTCAATCCGAATTCAATCACGGCATAAAATAATAATTTTTTTTATAAAAAAATAGTATTTAAATTATTTTATTCACAACATAACATAAAAAAATAGTAATTTCATTGTTTTATTCATAACATAACAAAAAAATAGTATTTTAATTGTTTCATTCATTTATGAATTTTTAAATCAATTATTAATCAATTTGTATATAATTTGTACAAGTATAAATATAAAAAACTAAAATCCAAGTAAATCCGAATCAATCCGCATGTAATTTCTTACATAACAAAAAATAGATTTTTAATTGTTTCAAAATAATTTTTTATTCATTTATGTATTTCTAAATCAATTATAAATAAATATAAAAAAATAAAATCCAAGTAAATCCGAAGCAATCCACATGTAATTATGTAATTTCTTACATAACAAAAAACAGTATTTTATTTGTTTTAAAACAATTTTTATTTATGTATTTTTAAGTCAATTATAAATCAATTTGTATAAAATTTGTACAACTATTAAATATAAAAATAAAATCCAAGTAAATCCGAATCAATCCGCATGTAGCTTCTTACATAACAAAAAATTGAATTTTAATTGTTTTAGAACAATTTTTATTCATTTATGTATTTTTAATTAAATTCTAAATCAATTTGTAGAAGTATAAAAACCAAGTAAATCCGCATCAAACCGCATAAGATATTAATTTCTAACATAACAAAAAATAATATTTTAATTGTTTTAAAATATTAAAACAAATAAATCTTAGCAAAAATTGTAATAAACAAAAATTTCAGATGATATTCATATATCTGTGACAATTTTAAATCGCCTCAAGTACAATAAAATAGTTATTTTTACCCATGTAGTTATTTATAGGTATTGGTGTTCCTCAGGGTAAGGTCTGAAGACCTATTTTGACCAATATTTACGAAATATAAACAAAATCAAATTTAAAGTCAAAGTCAATAATTAAAGTAATAAATTCAAAGTCAAATTTAAAATCAATTTGACACATAACTATTGCCTTTACGCTTTGTTCTTAAGTTGGAGATTAAAGAAGGGCGTACCACAAGGTAGCATTACAAGACCTGACAATTAATTTTATGTACACAAGTATATTTATAGTTGTTTCAAAATTTGTTTTTCATTAACGAATTAGTGATTTCTCATATATATACATATATATATATATATATATATATATATATGTATATATTGTTTTTATTTTTATGTACAAAGCAGTGGTGTATTCAAAGCAACTAAAGTGCTCTTTTTAAACTAATTTTGAGAAAGGATTTATTTGTGTAAAAAGTGCAAATTTTATGAAGTGTGATAATAGTATAAGCCAATAGTTTTTATGCAATTTTATAAAAAAAACAAACGTAAGTAATGACGCAAAATAATTAAAAAAAAACTCGCATTTGGTGACAAAACGTAGAATTTTTTAAAAAACACTTTAAAAGGAAAAAAATCGATATAAATATAATATAAATAAGTATAAAAATTATAAAATTTTCAATAATCTTTGCATTTTCCAAAAAATACTTTAGAAAGTGAACAAATGAAAAAATCGTTATAAATATAATACAAATAAATATAATAATTATAAAATTTAAATTATCTATGTTTTGAACCTCAGTTCGAAGTTTTATCACGAACAGCGCTGCTTTTAGTCAGGTTTCAAACCAAGAGAGCAATTTTATTTATTTTTTATTCAGCAAAAGCATGTAGTGACACAACTTTGCATTTTTCAAAAAACACTTAAAAAAAACAAACAAAAAAAATCGTTTTAAATATGATACAAATAAATATAATAATAATTATAAAATTTAAATTATCCATGTTTAGAACTTTAGTTCTAAGTTTTGTCACGCGCAGCACTGCTTTTAGTCAGTTTTCAAACCAAGAGAGCAAATTTATTTATTTTATACATTTTAATCAAGCTTGAGTGTTTTATTTTCGAAGTGTATTTATTAATTAAGTGCAATAATAAGAATTTTGGAAAAAGTAAGTGTATGTATATATGTGATTAGAATTATAATAAATATTATTAAAATATGCGATGCTTAGATTTTGCAAAAATTTGATTTGTACAAATTAAATTGTAATTAGCCGTAAAATCGACCAATGGCAAGTTTGTGTTACGTATAGTTTTTCATACAAAATCGTACTAAAAACTGTCAAAAACCTGTGTGGTTGCTGTACAATTAGGCGCTTTTGAATACAAAACCTAACCTAGAAAACGCATATAAGTCGAAAAAAGTATGCTATATGTAACATATGAGTGGAGTTAGCATTTTGAAAGTATTTAGTATCATCTTATATGAAAAACGCAGCCTAAAATAGCCTTGCCATAACATTAATCTATTTTACAGCAAAATCAGCACTTAATTTGTGTAAAATGATTTTATAGATTTCGAATGAAAATGAAAACGTAAAATATTGTACAGATGTCGAATGAATTAATGAAAACGATCGATTTGATTGTGAATGATCGATAATGGATCGATGTATGTGACGATATACAAATTTATATATATAGTGGTCCTTAATATGGACATTTTCAAATTTCTTTGCTCCCAAGGGCTCAAAGGCTTCCAAAGTGATAAAAGAAAATCCTGTAAAAGTTTTAGCTCTTGATATTAACATTTAGATAGTCCGCAATATTAATAATGAATATACGAAACTTTTAATTGAATTGCGGACTATCTAAATGTTAATATTGAGACCTAAAATTTTCAGAGAATTTTCTTTTATTACTTTAGAAGCGTTTGAGACCTTGGGAGCATAAAAATTCGAAAATGTCCATATTAAGGACTACCATAATATATATATATATATATATATATATATATATATATAAATTTGCAAAATATATTTATTACAAAATATACATATTTACATCTGAAAATTAACAATTTTCATCATATTTTCCTCTGTCATAAATTTTATTTAGTATTATTAGTACAGTTGAAATAATAAGCTTAAAGTCTGAAATAATTTTATATAAGTTGAACCGATTTTTCAATATTTATAATATTCAATTTTCTAATTAATATGAATATTTATTAAATATATATATATATATATATATATATATAAATATATATAAATTATTAAATAAACAAGTCATTACATTTGGGATCAACTCTTTAGGTACATAGTACAATTTCATATTTGAATGTTAACTCGATAAAGATCAGAGATGTGGACTCCATTTTAGCTTCATAAAAATTTCGAAAAAGCCTTTTATTATTTTATGTAACTGATAACTTATAATCAGGAAAACCTCAGGTTTATTTGAGGTACTGATGAATTAAGTAGATAATTGAACCCAAGAATGTAAAATATTATAGGCCTGTGGGAGGTGGTTTGATTATAAAAACTAGTGGTGTATGGCATCGTGCCTTAAGGTAAATTTCTGGAACTCTGGAATGTTTAAACAATATTAAATTTTAAAAATGAGAATTTTGAAAAAAATGAGGTTTTTGAGAATTTTAAAAATTTTTAAATTTTTTTTGCAAAATATCAATTTTTTCATATTCGAGCAATTAAGTTATCAACTTAGAACATAAAGAAAGGACTCTATTGACCAGCAAATTAAATATTGATCTTGATGATGAAGAAAGGACTCTACTGACGAGCAAATTGAAATATGGATCTAGAAAATAGAAAAAGGACTCTACTGACGGGCAATTTAAATACTGACCTAGAAGGTAGAAAGGTTTTGGAATTATTTGAAAATCTTGAACTATTGAAAAATAGTTTATAATATATAATTTATAGCAATAGTGCAGCGTAGCTGTTTTAGAAAAGAAATATGGAAGCGCGTAAGCGCCGCACCGCAGTCTAACAAAAATAACAAACAAATTTGTACTTATTATTAAAATCTCTATAAAATATCTGATAATTTGATGTGCATATGTCTAAAGATCATTTTTCAATCCTAAATAGCATTTTTTGCTTTTTTTTCATTAGATCTCCGAAACCGCTAGACCTGCCTTGCCATCAATTATTAATTTCGTCAATACAAGTAAAATGTTTTTTGAATCATTCAAATAGGACGCTCCGTTCTCTCAAAAACTCGATTTCTATTTTCTGCACTTTTTGCTCCGTATCTCCGAAACGGCTAGACCTGCCTTTGCCAAAAACTAATCAGCACGGTAAATGAATTATTCAAATCGGTTGATCCGTGTTACAAAAATCGTCGACGAAGGTTTGTATCCGCACACACACACACATCAATTTTTTCTAAGGTATGCAAAAATGTTCAGAAACTTCTGAAACGTAAAGATATATAAAAATTTTCATTCATGATTTTTTGCAATCTATTTTTCGCAACTTTGAATAATTTTTACAAATAAACTTTTAAATTTCTCATAGGTCTATAATATTTTAAGGTTTGACCATCAACTTTATCCTTCATGTACAATATTAGATGTTCCTCTTATCAAAAAGGACTCTACCGACGAGTAATTCAGAACAATTTATTTTAAAGTGCAAATATACATTTTCTATCTTTTACCTATCAAAAAATCGGTTCCGTATCAATTATTAACAGTAAATAGCAGTGCAAAACACCACACACAAAAAATTATACCACACACGAACGGACGGACAAGGAGTGAACAAAGGCTGCAAAAATTACACACATTTTTCATTATTATAATCAAATAAATAATTAATTAATATTATTATTAATTAATACTTTATTGTATTTACAATATTTATTGTAGTCAAATTTTGCAAAATTTTAAATTCTTTGTTTATTTATTCACATTTTGCAAAATTTAATACTTTATTATATACATTGTTCCATCTGTTGACGTTTTTAATCATCATTTTATATTCGGTATGAAGTTGGTTGGAAATAGAGTAAATGTATGGAGTGAAGTTGTAAACAAACCGTAAAATTAGGTTACATTGAAATTTGATTCAATATTTATTCATTTTTCTTTTAATTTGTCCGTGACTCAGTGAACAGAGCTTTAGCCTTGCTTTTAGGCTCATATCAACTTCCAATGAGACTTGAAATTATGTAAAGGGACCTTACTGACGAGCAAATGATAGCAACGAATACCGTAACAATTTTTGATGAAGCATTAATAAGAGAAAGGGACTCTACTGACTAACAAACTGATTTTGAAAAAACTCACTATAAATCACAAGTGAGAAAAAGGACTATACTGACGAGCAAAGTGACTTCCGATAATTTTTTTGATAAATTCAAGAGAAAAAGGGGACTCTACTGACGAGCAAATTGATTTCTGAAAGAGTCCTTAAAAATTGCAACTGAGAAAAAGGACTCTACTGACGAGCAAACTGATTTCCGCAAAATTCTTGACAAACTCAGCCTGGAAAAAGGACTCTACTGACGAGCAAAATAATTCAGAAAAATATCTTGATGAATTCAACTGAGAAAGAGGACTCTACTGACGACCAAATTGATTTTTGAAAGATTGCTGATAAATCACAACTCACAATTTTACCAAGAAAATGGACTCTACTGACCAGAAATCTGATTTCCGAAAGACTCTTTAAAAATCACAATTAAGAGAAATGACTCTACTAATAAGCAAAATAATCTCCAAAAAATTCTTGGTAAGTTTAGTGGAGAATAGGGTCTCTACTAACGAGCAAGATATTTTCCAAAAAACTCTTGATAAATTTAGTTCGCAAAATTCTTAATAAACAAAGCCGAGAAAAGGGACTCTACTGATGAGCAAATTGATTTCCGAAAAGCTCCTTAAAAATCGATACTAAGAAAAAGGACTATACTGACGAGCAAATTGATTTCTGAAAGACTTCTCATAAATCACAATTAATAAAAGGGACTCTACTGACGAGCAAACTGATTGTCAAAAAACTCCTTATAAATCACATTTAAGAAAAGAACTCTACTGACAATCAAAATGATTTCTGAACGACTCCTTAAAAATCAGATTTAAGAAAAAGGACTCCACTGACGAGCAAAATAATTTTCCAAATTTTTTTTCGAAAATTCAATTGAAAAGACTATTGACAAGCAAACTGGTTCCAAAAAGACTCATTTTAAATTACAAATGAAAGAAGAGAGTCTACTGACGAGCAAAATTATTTCCAAAGAAAATCTTGCTAAATTTATTCGAGAAAAGGCACTCTACTGACGAGCAAAATGGGTTCCAAAGAAATCTTTTAAACTTAATTAAGAAAAGGGACTCTACAGACGAGTAAATTATTTAGTGACCTTATTTTTTACTTATCATAAGCAGCTCGTCAGTAGAGTCCCTTTTTTGTAACGTCAGTTGAGTCACCATAGTTTCTTCTTATCATATTTTAGTTTGCTCGTCAGTAGAGTTCTATTTTATCAATACTCTTTTCCAACATTATTATAAAATTTTACAAAAACCAACATTTCACAAAATATTATGTTATTAAATTATAAAATTTCAATTAATTTAATGGTTCATAAAAACGTCAAACTTAACAAATACTTTATACAATACAACACCATCATTTGTTATTACTCAAAAAAGCTGTACAATAATTAACAATACTTGACAATACCAAAACATTTGACATATTTTAACACCAATCAGTATTTTTCAATATGTCAAATGTTTACATAATAGTTAGGCGTTAAAAACACTTTTTTCCAAAAATTTTGAAATATATATTATCAATAACAAAAAGCGTTAATTTCATATTTACAAGAGAAAAATTTATACACAGAAGCCAATATTTACAGAAAAATGATTTCGAAATGATTATTTACAAATGCGAATGCAAAGCCAATGGTGACAGAGATAGTTTTTATAAAGAAATTTTAGGTTAGGTTAATTTACAGAAATTGTTTGCAGATATAACATTGTAAAATGAACTATAGTAAAAATAAGCTATGGCGATATTTCGACTCGTTATTATACCATCTTCAGTTCAAATTTCTAATCTGTATCTATTTCTATATATAAAAAAAAGGATCGTGTTAGTTACAACCCTTATAACTCACAAACGGCTGAACCGATTTAGCTGAAAATTGGCAGGGACGTAGTTTAGAGCCAGGAATAAGATATAGGATACTTTTTATCCCGTTTCTCCCGTCAAATGCACACCACTAACACTACTAAATCTTCAACCCAATAACCACATAACCTCAAAATGTCGTTTGTAAATACTAAAAAATATATATATATAACGCCTTAAGCAAAAAAATCTTTTAAAACACAATAGATGGTGATTTTAAACGTTTCGACATATTATCAGACCACCTTCAGTTCAATTTTCAAATTTAAATATATATCCTGTTATAAATTTTGTTTAAAAATTAACTAAAACCAAACTAAAATAAAACCGAAACCGTAATAATTTTCCGTGGTCATTAAATAATTTATTTAAAGACATTAATTTAAAGACATATATCAACTATCCTTGTGAATTAAAATGATGAAAAGGAACCTTACTGACGAGCAAAATGAATACCGAAAAAAATCTTGATGAAGCATCAATAAGAGAAAAGAACTCTACTGACTAGCAAACTGATTTTGAAAAAAACTTGCTATAAATCACAATTAAGAAAAAGGACTCTACTGATGAGCAAAATGGTTTCCAAAAAAATTCTTGATAAATTTTACCGAGAAAAAAGACTCTACTGACGAGTCTTTATAAATCACAATTAAGAAAAAGGACTATACTGACGAGCAAACTGATTTCCGAAAGAGTCCTTACAAATCACAACTAAGAAAAGGATCTCTACTGACGAGCAAATTGATTTCTGAAAGATTCCTTGTAAATCACAATTAAGAAAAAGGACTATACTGATGAGTAAAGTGACTTCCAATAATTTTTTTATGATAAATTCAAGCCACAAAAGGGACTTTACTGATGAGCAAAATCGTCTACGAAAATCTCTTGATAAATTTTCGAGGAAAGGGACTCTGCTGACAAGCAAAATGATTTTCAAAAAATCTCTTGATGAATTTAACTGAGAAAAAGGACTCTACTGACGAGCAAACTGATTTTTGAAAGACTCGTTGTAAATCATAACTAAGAAAAGGGACTCTACTGACGAGCAAACTGATTTCCAAAAAAATCTTGATAAATTCAACCGACAAAATAGACTCTACTGACGAGCAAAATAATTTCCGCAAAATTCTTGATAAACTCAGCCGAGAAAAAAAACTACTAACGAGCAAAATAATTTCCAAAATCACTTGCTGAATTCAATTGATAAAAAGGACTCTACTGACGAGCAAAATCATTTCCAAAAACCTCTTGACCTTGTATATATATATATATATATATATATATATATATATAAAATAGAATCGTATTAGTTGCAACACTTATAACTCACAAACGGCTGAACCGATTTAGCTGAAAATTTGCATAGAGGTAATTTAGAGCCAGGAGAAGGATATAGGACACTTTTTATCCCGTCTTTTAGTAATCAAATTCAGAATTAATTTATTATAAACTATCCTTGGTTTTTAATTAAAAAAAAACAAGCTAAAATAAAACCTAAATCTTCCACAGTTTTAAACCCAATGTACTTTGTATAGATGGCTATGAAAAAAAAGTTTACTTAACCTCAAAATGTTATATCCACAAATCAATTTTATGAATTTTGATAAGATATATTTCACACACGGGGGTGCAATATATAAATATACACGACGTTTATCACTTTATTTTTTTTTTTTTCAAAAATTTATTCTTTTTTGAAACTCAGTCTTACCATTTTGTAGTCATCTATTTTGCTGATTGATCTCAGATAGATGTTGACAGCTACCACGGTCGGACCGTCTCCTACGGTAATTTACTTATAATATACGTAAAAGGTAAACTTTTCGGTAATAAGTGGTAATTGATTGAAAACATCACATTTTTAGAGGAAGATTTAGGAAAAATATAAACATAACCTCTAAATTGGCAAAGTGTCAAATGATTGTTGTTTTACTAAAATGTATTAATTAATTATAATAACTTATTAATGTGATGTCTCAATTATAAATCCAGTAAGGTGAATAATTTTTTTTAAAATATTATAAAAAATAATTTTCAACACATTGTAGGTTAACTACAATTTTTTATATATTTTTGTCTACACAATTTTTTTTTGCAAATATGATTTTTTGAATGAGAAATGCAAATGATGTAAAATGACACGATAAAAGATAGTGCTAGTGATATGTTTGAATCATAAATTAAATAAAGGCAGAACTTCTGATTAAAAAAAAATGTTCAAATTTGGGTTTCATTAATCATTTATAAATATAATATATGATAAAATACTATAAATTTCGGACAAAAAAATTTATAACGCCAATTAACCCATACTAGCTCCCGCACTATTTATACAGCACCAACTTCACACACGACTTGACCCGGGTGCTAATCACTCGATGTGTGCATTTATTTAATAAAACTCGTATAACTTTTAAACCGTTTGTGCAATATAAATAAAATATTCGGCAAATTTGTTCAAAATTAAATACTGAATAAAGTTTTCTAATACCGCAATGACCTACAGCAACTCGGTGTACTTTAAAACCGCATTTGAAAACACTAATTTCTTTCAACTTATATAGCCATTACAAACTTGACTCGATGGGTGCATTTTCGTTATTAAATCTCGTATAACTTTTTAACCGTTTGTGAAATATAAATAAAATATTCGGCAAATTTGTGCAAAATTAAATACTGCATAAACTTTTCTAACATCGTAAAGCCCTGCAGCACCTCGGTGTACTTTAAAAACGCATTTGAAAACACTCATTTCTTTCAATCACCATGCAATTTATTATATGCATTAGCGCTTTTTTTTATTAAAACCCGCATAACTTTTAAACCGTTTGTGCAATATAAATGAAATATTCGACAAAATTAAATACTGAACAAACTTTTCTAACATAGTAATGACCTACAGCGACTCGATATACTTAAAAATCGCTTTTAACCAAAAATCAACAAAACCGAACTAAAAACCAACAAAACCAAACTAAAACTAAAACCTAAACCCTCCCCAGTTTCAAACCCAACCGAAGGCGCCACCACATATTTTAGTTTGCATAATTTATTTTCAAATGCAATTTTAGAGTGCACCGGGTTGTTATATGGTTTTTTGATGTTAGACAATATTGTAGATTATTTAATTTTAAACAATTTTGTCGAACACATCATTCATATTAATCGAATGGTTTTAAAATTATTAGCAATACAAAAATTACAAAGTTAATTTTCTAGAGTGATTTAATGCTTTTTTTGTCGCTAATATGGGTTAACAGTTTCTTATTGTAATTCGGACCGTGTATGTAAGAAGTATTTCACACTAAAACGATATTATAAAAATGTATATTAAAATATTATTTGTATAATTTATATTAATATTAACACTGGGTAGAATTGTAGATATAAAAATTTAATAAATTAATATCATATACTTTTTGTAACAATGTTCTACCCATTTTATTTTAAATAAAATGCAAAATAACAGTTCTGCCGAATATATATATATTTATATATATATATATATATATATATATATATATATAAAGTGTGTGTTTGTGTATTTATTTATATAATATAACTATCCAATTAAAACAATAAATATTAATGGATGATTGTATATGAATTTTATGAACGTGATAAATGTTTTATAGTCATAAGCGACATGTATATATATTAGGGTGGTCCTTAATATGGACATTTCCAAACTTCTTCGCTCCCAAGTGCTCAAACGCTTCCAAATTAATAAAAGAAAATCTCATAAAAGTTTTAACTCTTAATAATAACATTTAAATAGTCCGCAATTAAATTAAAAGTAAGAAAATGTTTGCGCCATCTGTGATAGCATTTGTGAACCCAAGTTTAATGCACCTAAAAACACTTAAGCTCTAATTAAATCCATAACAAAATATTTATTCAAGATTAATTTTGCATCAAAATATTTATTTAATTGGTGATTTTGACACTCAAATTATCAGTAACAAATTGCCAGCAAAATTACAAGTCTGCAATCACAGATGGCGCAAGTATTTACTTCATAATAACAATAATAATAAGAAACTTTTAATTGAAGTGCGGACTATCTAAATGTTAATATTAAGAGCTAAAACTTTCAGAGAATTTTCTTTTATTACTTTTGAGCCCTTGGGAGCAAAGAAATTCGAAAATGTTCATGCCTTTAGCCTAATATATATATGAATTCATTAAGAATTATTTTCAGCTCCTTCACTAATATCTATATATATATATTTTTTATATATTTATAAAACAAATTTCGATTTTAATTACAAATTCAATTCTCGTTCCACAATATTTATATAAAGATTCAAGTCGCGCATAATAAAGGTAAAATACACAGAGTGCAATAGGAAATTTTAATACGAACATAAAAGATATAAATAGAACTTGGAATAAAATTTCATATCGACATAAAAAATAGTATATTTAGATAATAAATACTATTTTAATATTTATTTGATAAATTGATGTTTCAATTTTATTAACTAAAATAATAATTTAATTCCCACATAAAAATTAAGATTATGATATTATATAATAAAAGTTTGAATCTATTTTAATTATGTCTGCAAAATTAATTTGTTTGGTTTTGAATGAATTACCTATTTTTGGAATAATAAAATTGGAATCAATGTGTCTAAAATATTATTTCATATTAAATATAATATGTGATTCTAAAGGTGAGATGCACAGAGTTTTTGCACACAAATTATAAGTAATGAGTGTTTAATAAAATTAGTTATTATTTAATTAAATGATAAAATATGGCAAATTGAAAATTCCATTTTAAAAAGTATTTTTCTTAAAAACAATATAATATCTATTTATTCTTTAAAATAAAAATAAAAATAGGAATAATCAAGACTGACATAAAAAAATTAACGTGCTTAAAATATTATTTCAAATTTATTTCTATTAAACGTAATAAATGATTCTAAAGTTGAAAAACACACAACAAAATGAGAAACATGTCATGACATTTTAGAATTTGATATTTTAGATCCGACATTTTAACACAGTCTTGTACTTTTCTAATAAATTCACTTTTGATAAATATTTTCCAAAATTGGTTACCCGATAGGCGACAGGGGAGTGATGTGGCAACACAAGTTGACCAGAATTTAATGCAATTTTGTTTGTACTTTTGTAATAAGTTTATTCCTAATGAATATTTTCCCAAACCAAAATAAAAAAATACCTAAGAACAATGAATTCAACGAGTAAATATTTTCCAACATTGGTGACCCCGACGGGGGGAGTGATGTGGCAACGCAAGTTGACCAAAAGAAAGCCGATTTTACTGCAATTTTGAACTTTCCTAGTAATTTCTCTTGTAGATTCAATTGTGCAATAAAAGTAAGAATAATTATTATAATTTTACGTTTTTTAAAAATCTAAATTCTCAATTTAATTTAAAATTTTATTAACCCCTCTACATATAATTATAAAATTTCAGTATCCAAGAGTGATCCCAAAGATAATATTTAAAATACAAATTAAAAAATATAATATTGGGGAAGTAAAAACACATATTTAACATATTGTAAAGTTCACACAAACAAAATTAGATTGAAAATATTTGATTTTATAAATTCAATCTATAAATTCCAATTCACAACAAATTTTATTCAAAAAACATTTTCAATCTAAATCATCCTTGTGTACAAATTCTACACAAAAAACGGACTTATGAAATTCATACGATATCTTATTTAAATTTTCAAAAATCCGTTGAATTTTTTGACAACAAAACTAACTTCGTTACTGTAACACTACGCGGCGACACTTGCGTAAAACGTCACTTGGAACTAACTTCACGATAAAATAATTTATATTTATATTTATATTTATAATTATATTTATAATTAAATTTATATTTATATATACAATTCTACCCAGTGTAAATAAATAAAAAAATCTAATCTATAAAATTCTGTTCCAACCTACCTTTGTCGCAGGTGGCGCCGCGTAGTGACCGGTTTAAGAAATACGCCTCAAAAATCTACTAAGAGCGGGGTACAAAGAGGGGCGGGGGTTTTGAGGGTTTTAAACAACAATTAACAAATACAATAATATATACTATCATCCAAAAATATAAACAATTTAATAAAAATACGACTTTGAATTATTTATAATAAAAAAAGTTGACCAATAAATTTTAAGAAATTTTTGGAAAATTTTAAAAGATTGGGCCGCGGATAGGATCGATTGACCTTTGTAGAAAAAACTAAAAAAAAGATTAATATTAAAAAGAAAATTGTGAAAAGTCCACAAATTTACCTATCACGTACTCAATTAAAAAAAAAAGAATAAATATGTAAATGTTAGTACAAATACAAATGCATTTTGCTTATTGTTATCAATAACAAAACTCATTAATAAATATATTAATTATATAAATGTTGTTCAATCAATAACAAAATATTTTAATCTTCAAAATATTCAGATAAAATTGTTATTCTAATAATACTTTGTATCAAACGCAAATCAAATTTTACTCCGTTCAAACCAAATCGTATCAAACCGAATGTCATCGTTAGACAGGGAGCTGAGAGAAAATTCGTAAAAAATTAATGTATGGGTCAGGATAAAATCTATTAAAATGTCATCTTACAATTGTCAATCGATTATCATTACGGCCCAATCGTTTGCATTTTTCTCGAAAATTATTCCGCGGGCACTTACCATGGTAACATCGTCTATTTTCGAAATACTTCTTACATAAATGTTGACAAAGACAGTTGCGGGCCCATCTGCGCCATGCGCCATGCGAAAGAGAAACACATTTTGGTTTTTGTCAAAAAATTTGAACTAAATTTTGAATCTAAATCATATTTGTAAGTTAAATCATATTTACGAAATTGGTTTTAGCACGATAGACAATATTGATGTACCAGAAGTATATCATTATTTTTGATAAGTATCGAATCTTATACAAGCATCGATATTTTGGGCAAGTGTCAATATTTTAAAAATGTCTTGGTAACTTATGCAAGCATCGTTAAAATACACAAGTATCGATAAAAGGAACAGATATCGATATTCGTAAGATAAATCATATTTACGAAATTAGTTTTAGCAAGATAAACAAGTATCGGTATTACGGATCAATATTGATGTACCACAAATATGTCGGTATATTACAGATATTGATACACTAAATATATTTTAATATCTTGGATAAGTATCGATATCTTATACAAGCATCTATATTTTTGAAAAGTGTTAATATCTTAAAAAAGTCTTGGTAACTTGTGCAAGCATGGTTCAAATAGACAAATATCGATCTATCAAATTGATACACCAAACATATATCGATATCTTGGATAAGTATCGATATTTTAAAGAGGCATCGATATTTCGGATAAGTATCGTTAAAAAAAAGTCTTGATAACTTGTCTAAAGCATCGATAAAATAGACAAGTATCGATGTCATGAACAGATATTGATACACCAAACATATGTCGATATTTTGAATAAGTAACGATATCTTACTTAGACAATCATCGATATTTTTTACTGGTCAATACTCTGAAACAAAACTGATATCGTAGACAACTAGCGAAAACCGAAACTAGTATCGATATCTAAAGCCAAATCTCTATTGGACAAAAATCGATATTTTTTATTAATTACGATATTTCCTACAAATGTCGATATGCCAAGCAATATTTTAGCGAAATATCGATAATTCATATAATTAGTGCTATGTCAGATATTTATTAACATTTCAGGGAAGTTTAGATATTTGTATGAGTATGAGTTTAACGATGTTTTAGACAAGCATCGATATCTTGAATTAATATCGATTTAAAAAATGTGCACCAATATTTTAAACAAGTATCGATATATTGGATAAGCATCGATATCTTAGACTTAGTTAATATTCGAAACCAGTATCGATGCCAAAGACTAAATTCTATCAACTAAATATTTATGAATATTTTAGACAAATATTGATATCTTATACTAGTAACGATATCCCATACAAACATCGATATATTGAAGTATCAATATCTCGTGTAAGTTTTGCTTTAGAAGATTATCAATGTAGAAGTATCGATATCTTTAACAATTAGATCAGATATTTATCAATATTTTAAACAAGAATCGATATATTGAACAAGAGAATATCGATATCTCAGGAATTATTGATGTTTGGGATTCAAAAAATTTTATAGTAACGTTTTATGTAACCAGGAATGATATCCCACACAAATATCGATATCGATATGTCAGAAAATATTCTAAACTAATAACGATATCTTCTACTGGTAACACGCTTGAGACAAATATCGATATCATGAAGTATCATAAAGTATTTCTTGTGCAAGTTTTGCTTCAAAAGATCATTAATTAAGAGGTGTCGATATCTTGGATAATCAGATTAGATTTTTATCAATATTTTATCGATATCTTGAAAAAGAGTCTATATCCAGGATAAATATCGATATTTCAAGTATCTATCAGTATCAATAGCAAATAGCATTTTAATGTCTGGGATCTAAACAATTTTTAGTCGAGCATCAATACGATATCCCGTACAAATATCGTTATATCAGAAATTATTTTAGACAAATATCGAGATCTTAAGTTTTTCTATTTTGGAGAAGTATAAATATTTCAAATAAATATTGATACCTTGAACAGGTAACTACATCTTAGGTAAAAATCGACATTTTAGATCAGTATCGATGAATAAGATATTTATCAATATTTTAAAAAAGTATCGATATCTTGAACGAAATACAATATCTTCCATAAGTTCCTTTCTTTTTGTCAAAAATGTGGAAAATTATCAATATTTTGGACGAGCATTCTTAGTATCAATATCTCAGAAATCTATCAGTATCGATAATTAATCGAGAAGTGATTAGTTACGTAACAAAAATCCATATCTTCTACAAGGATTAATAACCCACACAAATATAGATGTCATAAAATATTTTAGACAAATATCGATATCTTGCACAAGCTCCTCTGGATAAGTATCGATATCCCTAATTAAAGATATATAGGAAATTTAGCAGCATTTGGAAAGCATAGAAAATCTTTAAATAAATATCGATATCTTAGACTATCATCGATGTCTTGGTAAAAAAGTGCTTAAAGTGTTATAATATTGAAAACATAAAACAACATATTTTAGAAAAGAATAAATATATTAAAAAAAAAAATAAAACTAAAATTAATATATTAGAAAATAAAACTCTGGATAAATATCGATATCTCAGAAATAAATATTTTTAAAGAAGTATCGATTTTTTGGTCAAAAAATAATATTCTGTACTATTATCGACGCAAGCAATATAAGATAGACAAATATCAATCAATATCTTGCACAAGTATCGATATCTTGAACAAATAAAGTCATTTCTGGTACACATCAATATTTCAAATAAATATCGATATCTTGGACAATCATAAACATTTTGAAAATGTATAAAAAATTTTTTTTTATCTTATTTATAAGGTGTGGGCTGAATGTGATAAAAGGTGTTTTTGTTAGGTGTCACGCGCACGCGTTACATTTCGATCGATTAAGGTCACGACTAGTACGCACAAATATCTTTGACTATTGATAATCTTATATAAATAAAGTATCGATATTTTTTGTTTAAGACAAGTATCAATATCTTGTATAAACATCGATATGTTGCTCAAGTATTGATATCTTAGACAAGATTTAAAAATTAGAAACTCTCGATGTCCTAGAAAAGTATCGATATTTCTCTGAAATTTATAAATATTTCAGAATAGTATCGATATCTTGGACAAAAAATAGATATTTTGGACAAGATCGATATTCTTGATTGATATCGATACTTTAGGTATCTACGTATTTTTCGCCTGAATCGGCTTTTGTTTTATTTTGGACAAAGAATTAAATACACAAAGTAGAGAGATAGAAAACGTAGATAATATTAATGTTATTAATGTGGTGGACAGAATAAAAATAGATAGTTTTATTAACCTTTTATTATGATTTTAAATAATCTAATTTCCCATTACCAGTGTTTCATCCTCACTATCAATTGTTATCTAATGAAAAAAGAAATGAAACAATCTAAAAACTCACAAAATATCTACGGCATCACTCTAAAAAAAATTATTGTCGTGTCGAAAAAAAAATCACTACTGCCATGTCAGATCAAGCAGCCATTAAAGAAGCGATATCTCATTTTTCAAAAAAAAAATAGAAAAAAAAATCACATTTTGAAAATTGATAATAGACAAAAATCGACTTTTATCACGCAATTCATTCATTGGCCATTTGTGAACGTTTGTTTGAGAAAAATAGAGAGGAATGCCGAAAATAAAAAAAAATAAAAAAATGTAATAGTAAATTTTATAAGTAATTATAATATACATTTACAAGTATGAGGCATTTTATAAAAATATAACTATATAACATTATAAAATATGTACTCAAGGTATAATTTAATTTAAAATAAAAGTATTTAATTTAATTTCAAACTAAAAAAAAATCAGAACAAAACGTCAAACCTAAATCAAATCAGTTACAAAAAAAAAAAATAAAACGAACACTTTAAGCAAAACGTAATAAATCAAAACTTGTATACACATAATTTATATTCTATTCTATTATATTATATATATATATATATATATATTATTATTATTAGTTAGTAAAAAGCATAAATAAAATGTAATAATTTTCGATGCGATAAATTTACAATCTACAACGCAACTTTTATTAAATATGCAAAAATGGTAAAATTTTTCTACTATGGCAACACTCATGTAGTGTTACCATATTGGTAACAAAAATCCATAAAACAAACTATGGCAACACTGACTTTTTCTTTATGTACCTAAGAAGAAATTATTTTGCAATTACTTTCAAAATTAAAACTACAATAAAACCCTAAACTAGCTATTCAAAAACGTATTTTCTCTACTCTGACAACACTCCTTCAGTGTACCATATTGGTCATAAAAATCCTTCATACTATGGCAACACTTGACTTATTTTTTATATAACTACAAAAAATGATTTTGCAATTGTCATCAAGATTCAAAAAGCCTTTTTTCTCTACTCTGACAACACTCATTTAGTGTTACGTATTGGTAACAGAGGTCGCTATTATTCATGTTACTACAAAAAATTATTTTGCAATTGATTTCATGATTCAAAACTAGAATGAAGTCTTAAAACAGCTATTCAAAACGTGTTTTTACTCTGGCAACTCTTAGTGTTACCATATTAATAACAAAAATCCTTTAACAAACTATGTTAACTCTTGACTTATTTTTATGTACTTAAGAATATTTTGCAATTGCATTTCATGATTAAAAACTACAATAAAGCCTAAAACTAGCTATCCAAACGTATTTTCTCTACTCTGACAACACTCTTTAGTGTTACCATATTGGTAATAATAATCCTTCAAACAAAATATGGCAACACTTGATTATTCTTTATGTAACACCAAAAATTTATTTTGCAATTGCTTTCACGATTCAAAACTACAATAAAACCTAAACTAGATATTCAAAACGTGTTTTTTACTCTGGCAACACTCATTTAGTGTTACCATATGGTAATAAAAATTCTTTAAGAAACTATGGCAACACTTGATTTATTCTTAACTCGTTTGTAATTATAAACAATTATTTTACAATTAATCTCATGATCAAAAACTAAAATGAAGCCTGAAATAGCTATTGAAAAGTTTTTTTTTTTACTCTGGCCATATTCTCTTATTTCTCTATCCTTAGTGTTACCATATCAGTAACAAAGCCTTAAATGAACTTTGGCAAACTTGTCTTATTCTTTATGTAAATACAAACTATTATTTGCAATTGCTTTCATGATTCAAAACTACAATGAATATAAGCAATATAACAACATTAGCAATATAAAACGTATTTCTCTACTCTGAAAATACTCAATTAGTGTTACCATATTAGTAACAAAAATCCTCGAATCAAAACTTTACTTATGCTTCTACAACTTTAGAACTATTTTGCTTTCATAACTCAAACTATTTTTTATTTTATATATTATCTCTATTTTTATTCTATTTTATGATTTATCTAAAAAATATATATTTGGTGAAGTAAAACTTCTTAGGAACAATTCAATCTTGTCAAATGAGCAAGTCAGAAATGAATCTCATTTTAAGGTTATTTCGTTACGCAAAAGAGACAAAAGATATTTTACGTAGTGACCAGAAAGAGAGAGCTATACATGTGGATTTTTTAAAAATAAGCTGGAATATTAGAAGGAAAAGGCTATAGATGTAGATTTTTCAAAAATAAGCGGAATATTAAAAAGAGAGAGCTACACATGTCGATTTTTAAAAAATAAGCAGGGATATTAGAAAGAGAAAGCAATATAAGCAGAAATATTAGAAAGAAAGAGCTGTGCATGTCGATTTTTCAAAAAAATAAAACAGGAAAAATTAGAAAGAAAAGGCTATAGATGTAGATTTTCAAAAATAAGGAAAATTAGAAGAGAGCTATACATTTGATTTTATCGTAAGAGCAAAAGAGACAAACGTATACGCAACGAAAGGCGTTACGTGGTTAGAGAAAGAGAGAACTATAGGAATTGAAATGTCACCAAAATCACCAGGCTCTCTCTCTTTCTGTCTTTCACATTGTATATCCAAATTTTCAACATTCTACAAAATTTGTCCTAAAAATAAGTCAAACCAACCCCCGAAACCTTACCAAATACTTCAACCCTAACCTTATATCACATACCATTAGTATAAATCTCATCGCATCGAAAACATATAAATATAAATATTATATTTTATATAAAAAGCGAAACAAAAAAAAAACAAATCTCTGACACAAGCGTTCAGCAAAATGACAATGAATGATATAAAAACAAATTCAAGCCCAATTGCGTTTTGTGAAGTATCATAAAATTTTTTTCATTATTATTATTAATAACTAAAATAAAATAATAAAAAATAAAAAAACCCTTCTATCTGTGACTTACCATCTTGATATCGCTGATTGTGGCAATGCTTCTTACGAACAGGTTTATGCGTACGATAGCAGGGCCATCTGTGTATCATTCATTGAACTAGTGTATTTCGAAACTCAAAATGTGAAGGTGATAGATATTGTCAACAGATGGTGGTAAAATAAATTATTGATGTAAGTAAATTAGTGTAATAGTCCTTGGTTAATAAGGACCAAAAATTGTTATGCATAATTAATTTTCTGGCAAATAATTACTTGGCGCCTGATACATTTTATGTAGTTTTCATTTCAATTCTATTGTAGTAAAATATTTTAAAATTAAAAGTTGAAAGTTGTAATCATCTCATCAAATAGTTACGAATATGCTAGAATTATTTGGTTATTTTAATACTTACAACAAAAAATTAACAGAAGTTTTTAAATCAAATTTGTAAAACCGAATGTCACGACAACCATGAAGTTGTCGTTTCTAAGCAAGATTTTACTGTAACAAGTACGTGAGTATTAGTTTTTTTGTTATTTTAATTTTTTTTTAAACAAAATGTGTTTTCTAAGTCAATTTAATAATTAATAATAATAAAAAACATCATCGGAAAGGATTCAACAAACATATACGCGTTAGATTTTGAGATTATTTTAATATTTACAACAAAAAATTAACAGAAAAGAGTTTTAAACAAATTTGTAAACCCGAATGTCACGACAACCATGAAATTGTCTAATATTGACAACAAAAATTAACTAAAGTTTACAACAAAAGTTTTTAAATCAAATTTGTAAAACCGAATGTCACAACAACCATGAAATTGTCGTTTCTAAGCAAGATTTTACTGTAACAAGTACGTGAGTATTAGTTTTTTTGTTATTTTAATTTGTTTTTTAAACAAAATAAGTTTTTCTAAGTCAATTATAATAAAGAACATCATCGGATGGGATTCAACAAAAATATACGCGTTAGATTTTGAGGTTATTTTTAATATTTACTACAAAACATTGACAAAAGTTTTTAAATCAAATTTGCAAAACCGAATGTCACGACAATCATGAAATTGTCGTTTTTAAACTGTAACAAGTACGTGAGCATGAGTTTTTTAGTTATTAATTTTCTTTTTTAAACAAAATGAGTTTTCTAAGTAAATTAATAATTATTACTAATAAAAAACATCATCGGATAAGAATCAACAAATATAACGCGTTAGATCTTGAGATTATTTTAATATTTACAACAAAAAATTAACAGAAGTTTACAACAGAAGTTTTTAAATCAAATTTGTAAAACCGAATGTCACGACAATCATAAAATTGTCGTTTCTAAGCAAGATTTACTGTAACAAGTACGTGAGTATTAGTTTTTTGTTTATTTTTTTTGTTTTAAACAAAATGAGTTTTCTTAGTCAATTTAATAATTAATAATAATAAAAAAACATCATCGGATAGGATTTAACAAATCATACGCGTTAGATTTTGGAGTTATTTTAATATTTACAACAAAAAAATTAACAGAAGTTTTTAAATCAGTTTTATAAACCGAATGTCACGCAATCATGAAATTGTCGTTAAACATAATATTACTTTTTTAAAGTTTTTTGGTTATTTTAATTTTTTTAGATAAAATGTATGGTATTGAATTAATTTTGTAAAATAAATAAATTATATTATAGCTGTTTTAATAATAATATTAAAACTGACAAGGAAACTGTCAGTTTTATTTTTCTTGGATTTGATGAAATATGCATGGTGATTGAGTTGATAGTCAGGACAAACCCTGTAAAATATTATAGG
Organism: Ctenocephalides felis; assembly: GCF_003426905.1. NCBI lineage: Eukaryota > Metazoa > Arthropoda > Insecta > Siphonaptera > Pulicidae > Ctenocephalides > Ctenocephalides felis. Next base: position 63,357,949 of record NW_020539725.1, on the reverse strand, counting down.
CCTATGAGAAGCGGTTTAATTATAAAAATTAATTAAAGTCTTGAAAAGCATACAGTATTCCATATTAAAATGTCTACTACTTTTAGAATAGAGTGTTAATACGTATAATATATGTACTTATAGATTTATTTTAAATATATCAATTTTTGTTGCATTGAGTTAATAATCACAAATATTTTTGCAATATTGACATATTAGAAAATTAATTTTACAGATATTTTTTAACTTTATTATCTATGAATACAAGTGCAAAAAATAAATACCATCGCTTAAACTGACCCTATATACATATTAATGCAGACACTGTATGCGCGCTATTTGATTTTCTCAACTTCAATGGATTTTTAAAAATTAAACTACTTATCATAGGCCTATAATATTTTAAGGTGTACATTTTGACTATCAACCTTATCACCTTCCCAAGTTTCATCAAAAACCCAGATCATTAACCCTGAGAGTCTCCTTGTGAGTTCGTTAAATCTCATCGAATAGGCATTAATATGCAAGCATTCATTTGACACATTTTAGACAGAAAGAACTCCAAATTGTAAATCAAATTAACGATTCTAATAAACTACATGTATATTTATATAATGTATTACTCAGAATTCAGTTCATCCAAACTAAAATTACTTTAAATAAAAAACGCATAAACATCTGCATTTCGAAACGTTTGCTTTGATGTTAAAAATATTACATTCTTCGGAATGTAGGCAGTGATAAAAAATCTTTGAGTGACATAATTGTGCGTGACACATGTCAAATATTAACCGTTCACATGACAGGTGTCACGGGAGTTATTTAGTTATTGTAAATGACTTTAATTATATATATATAATATAATATCTATATATATATTATATATATATAAGTGGAATTCGACATTATGTTAGGCATGCTAAAACTCAAAAAACGACTGAACCGATTTGGCACTTTTAGTCTTGTAATATTTTTCGTAACCCGAGAATGTGAGAGAAGCAAGAAATTATTTAAGATTGAATGAAGATTATGTTCAATAAATTTACAAATTTTTTCAAATAAGTTGTTTTCAACTCTTTTTTAAAAATAAAATTAAATACATCAACGTTCAGTAATTTAGATTTGAGGTTAAATTTTTCAGAAATAAATTTCCGGATATTTGATCTTTAAATTATTGGAATTAATATTCAATAATAATTGTAAAAATAAAGCATTACCAAAAAAGTGATAATTTAGTTTATTATATAATTTCTTCAAAAATTTTGAGGTTAGGTTTTCCAAAAATATATTATTAATATTTAATTATTTGAATTAATATTAATTTGTTTGTAACAGAACAGAACATTTGCAAAATGATACAAAACTTTTACTTATAATGTGACTTTTTACACAAAAAAAGGAGAATTAAATTAAAATATATTAAGGTTATGTTTTTTTTAAATATATTCTCATACATGTATTACTTAAATAATTATATGTTAGTGATATTTGTTCTCTAGCCAAAAATTGATAAAAATTTATGTACTTTTATGTACTCTATAATAATTTTTTTTTTTCCAAAATCTGATTGAGGTTAGATTTTTCAAAAAAATATATTCGGTCACTTAATATTAAATTGTTTGAATTTATTTTTGAAAATTCTGTAAACAAACATTCGCAATTACGCTATAAAACTTTTACTTATAATGTTTATTTCTTTGGGCGCAAGATAGTAAAATTAAAATATTTTGAGGTTATTTTTTTCAAAACATATTTTAGGCATGTAATCTTTAAATTATTTGAATTAATATATTAAATATATGTTATAGAATATAAATATTAGCAAAAATTAATGAAAATTGATAAACTTTTCTTTATAATATGATTTTTTTCCAAAATTTGATTTAGGTTAGGTTTTTCAAAAATATATTTTCGGCCACAAAATATAAATCTATTAGTATTATTTTTTGGATAAAAGACGAAACTTTTAGTAACTTATTATATATATATTTGTTTTTGAGATCTAAAATTTAGCTAAATTCAGAAAAATTCGGCAAAAAAATTAAATTTATTAATTAAATTGATGTTAAATAGAAAATTTTAGAATAGTGAAATAATAAATAAATAATATTTCAATTTTAAAATATATATTTTTTAAATTTATATATATATATATATATATATATATATATATTATATTTTATTTTATTTTTCTTAGTTTGTTATAAACCTTTAAAAGATTTATATTTGCTTTACTAATAACAATATTATTTCAAGATCAAGTAGAAATATTTGTGTATTATTTTAGAATAATTTCTTTCTCATATGGCAACACTAATATGGTATTTGATCTTGGTAGCATGAGTTTTGAACATGTAATTTTGAGGTTAGGCGAGTATATAAAATAAATAAATATTTATAAAATAATTAAAAATAATGAAATTTATGAAAAGTAAAATATTTTGTACGTTTCATTAAAAAGTTCTAGTATTCTAATATAAAATAATAATAATATCGTTTGACGACCTGTGTGTACGAGTGTCGCCGATAGACGACATGATACTGAATATTTGAGTTTTAACTTTGGCACTGGGTTGAATTATTGAGAAATCTAATTTGTTATTGTGATTTTTAATTTTATTTTAAAAGTGAAATTTTTAATTTTCAAATAAATTTTGATTGATAATTGTAAAATATTTTTTAAGCGAAAAACAAAAAAATATAATTGCATATAATTTTATTCATAATTTTGAAAGAAATCTTCAAAATTATTAACAATTAATTTTACTGGAAAATTATATATTAAAGTATTTTATATAATTACTATATCTCATATCTCGTTTTATAATGACTAATATGTATTTAAATACAACACCGATAAATCATCACGCTTAACCTCAAAACCAACTATCAAAACCACAAACTACCAACATTAAAACCACAAATTGCCAACTTCATAGCTATCACAAAGCCATATAATTAATATACATATATATATGTTTTTAAATACGCATAAATATATAAATTTATAATTAAGTATTATCAAATTTTAAATTATTTATAATTGGGTTTCGAATAAATCCAGATTGTGTAAGTAAATAAAACAAATAATATAGAAATTTTATAAGAATTAGTCGGATAAGACTTACCAGTTCCATTGACTCCAGAAGGCCTTATTCTGGCATCGTAATGGCCTGGGCCTAAAATTTGGTCCAGAACTTGCTTTTCTTTGGCCCTGAAATTTTCTTTGCCGCCTCCTAGACGAGGTTTTGCATTTGCAGATCTAAGAGAAAAAAAAATAATAATAATAGTATATAATAAATAATAAAATAGTATATAGAACCTTCATGATTTTTTCTATTTAAATATAATTAAATATTCAAAAAGAAACAAAATTAATTTTTTTGCATCGAGTTTTAGTTTCTGCTTTTAACACTAGTATGAAGTTAGCCCTGCTAACCGCTGTGTGACAAACCTTAATAATTTTTGAATCATAATTTTAAGTACTAACCAAAACGAAAAATAATCTTATGTTAAATTTAAAAAGAAATGTATAAACCAAAACAAGTTATTAACTTCCCGTAGGGTAGTTATAGTAATAGGCCTTTCTCGACGTTTAAAAGGTTTCTGAACATTTGGCAAACCTCAGAAACTAAATGGATGTGTGTGTGTGCGGATACAATTTATCTGTCGACGATTTCAAGCGCACGGATCAACGATTCGAATGATTCATTTTCCATTCGATTCCTATTGATAGGGAGATGTGCTGATTAGTTTTTGGCAAAGGCAGATCCAGCCATTACGGAGATACGGAGCAAAGAGTGCAGAAATTACAAATCGAGTTTTTGAGAGAACCGAGTATCGGATTTGAATAATCCAAAAAACATCAAATTTGTAATGATTGGGAAAAGAAGTGATTAGTTTTTGTCAAAGACAGTCCCGTCATTTCGAAGATACCGAGCTAAATGTGCAAAAAATGGGAGTTTTTAAGTGAACTAAGCATCCGATTTGAATGATCTGAAAAACTTTCTGCTCGTATTGACAAAACAATTGCTTTTGAGGATAAAAAATTATTACATATTTGTTTTATTTTCCATAAATATTTTTGTGATTTTGGATTAAAAATTCAAAAAATCGCCCAGGCTAAGCACAGTCTAAGAGCCACCCTGGTACAAATGTTTACCGAGTGCGTTAGAACGTTTTATGCACTGGTGGCACTTTTCCGAATTTGTGAAACTATTAAAAATGTGAAAATGCCGCCAAGCAAGCACAGTATAAGATAGAATGTCGCACAGAATTATTTGCGAATGCGTTTAGACTGTGACTATACGGGAGCACTTTCCCAATTTTGTGTAAATATTTTTTGAAATTGAATTCGCAATGAAATGACGATTGTTAATGTTCTGGAGATAAATTGATTTATGATTTACATTTGATTTGCTCAGATAAACAAGATAGCAAAAATAATGAAAGTTACAGTATTTGTAATAATATATTTGAGAACGTTTAAAGTTTTTCGAATATTTCAGTACGGTACGGGAAGAATCCAGCAATTGCCTTAAGGCACGATGCATGCACCACTAGTTATTATTTGCAATATGGCAGAAAATTTATAAAACTAGTATGAGACTATATTCACGAACAAGTAAAATTATTAATTATTAAGGTAACTCACACAGAGTGTTTAATCAACAAAACAAAAGCTTGCGAAAAGCGAGTTTTTATATCGATTGTTTTCGTTGGATAAAATAATAAGTTTTCTTTAAACATTTTAATCAAGGTGTTGTGTAAATAATAATAATAAGTTTTCTGTTATATATATTATTTTTAATTAAATTTTACTCACAAGCATGTGTGTAGACTTAGACATGTTATCAAAAGTAGGAGCAAACTATGCTGTCCATCCCTGAAGATAAAGTGAAGAATTCTTCTTCTTGATCGAAGAATAGGCTTCGCCGATATTCTGAAAAGTGGAAAATATATAATTAAAAACGATATAAAAATATTGCAGATTAATTATAAGCAGGATATTTTTTTAGCAAAAAAAACTTGTAAAGAAAATCTCAAAATTATTCGTCTCTTTGTTTAGGTTAACAGTTAAAACCAAGCTTCTAAATTATTATAGGCCTATGGAAAAATACTTTTTATAACGCTCAAATTTTTTGCTTAATTTCATTTCTTTCTATTTTATCTCAGTTATTTTATTAAAATTCAATGATTGTTTTAATTTTCAGAAACTGACCTCGAGGAAAATTAAACCATTTTGACCTTATTCGTTTCGGACAATTTCTTTCCCGCCTACTAACTTTGTATTTTGGTAAAACCACTTTCAACGGATGCCAAAATATGCCAATGTTTTAATTTTAGAATGACAACTCACGAGCAAAATTTTGAGGTTGACGAAATAGGCGTTAAAAAATAATTTGCATTAAAATAAATATTTGTTAAAAGTGTAAGTATAAATTAATTACATAATATAAACCAGAACTAACAAAAATATTTGGCTATGCACATTCTTGGCTAACTTTAATATTGTACACTGACATGTGGTAACACCAAAGGAAAAACAGTCTCAGAGTATCATTTCTGTCTCAATTTCGAAATTATATTCTCGTTGTAAAGTGTATTTATTGAAGTAAAACCTCTTTAGGCGTGGCTTGGGTGTAAATCCGTACAAATGCAACGAAAGAGCGTTACGCTCCAGTCGATTGCCAATGATTCGTCATTCGCTCTCGATGATATCATTTCTATACAGGTCGATTGTGATTAGTAGTCACGTATGTGAATAGAGATCTGTCGTTGTCAGGAAATCGGCATAGATAAATAAACATTTTAAAGTTACATCGTAGTACAAATCTTGATTAATGAAAAATGCCTCCTGAATCACAAGAATATTTTACCCTGTTTCTTGAAAATAATAAAACAAATTAAACATTTGGGCCGTGTACTAAACGTAAGTTTATTGATTAGAAATTATTTCTATATTATTCGTAAATAAAAAGGAATTCTACTGACGACCAAACTAAAAATAAAAAAGGAGGGACACTCTACTGACGAGCAAATAAAAATTAAATTCAAAAGACTCTACTGATGATTAAAAAATTAAAAATTAAAGAAAAATTGACTCTACTGACGAGCATACTGAAAGGGACTCTACTGACGACCAAATTAAAAATAAAAAAAAACTCTACTAATAATTAAATTAAAAATGGAAGAAAATGGGCCTCTACTCACGAGCAAAATAAAAATAAAATTCAAAGAGACTACACTCGACTGATGATTAAATTAAAAATTAAAGCAAAATGGACTCTACTGACGAGCAATCTAAAAATAACATTAAAAAAGGGACTCTACTGGCGAGCAAAACTAAAAATAAAATAAAAAATGGACTTGTAGTATCTATAAATCTTTGAAGTTATTACAATGGAAAATATGTTTTAGGCAAGACAGATATTACAGTTGTTCATAAAATGAGGCTGTATCGCCAGCGAAATAGTCAAAAAAAGACAAGCAGTCAATGAATGTATGTTAATTTTAATTACATGAAGTTCTTCAAACACAATTATTGCATGATGAGTGAAGTTGCAAAAATAATATTTGTTTAGGCTGTGTGAACAAATATTATAGAATTTATTAATCAGAAATTACTTCATTTCTCTAATAAAGGTCCAAGTCCTAAATGCTAATTACAATGACAAACCGATCATGTCGTATTTGAAGTATGACTTTAATTACATAATTGTTTTTAAATAATATACATATTTTTAATGCTATTATAAATATATGATTTATAATTTATCATTATATAAATGTGT
>NW_020539725.1:63317702-63350176 GCF_003426905.1 Ctenocephalides felis | reverse complement strand
AAAATAATAGCAATTTCGGACATTTTATTGCATATCGATATGTGCAATAAAACGTTTCGAATTGCATCTTAGTTCTGGGTTACAATTGCGAAATATTATTATTTTATTACTGAATAACCTATAAATTCTATATTAATTTCACGTGTAAGAATTTCCATTTACCACTTCGCTTTATTTATTAAACTAAAACTAATCGTCATGCATTTTAAATGCATCAAATAATATGCAATTTTAATCAAATGACTTGAAGGGTAAAAATATAGGGTTTGTATAGCTAAGATATGAACCGTGACGAAGTTCAGTCGGAACAGACCAGAATTTGCTCTACGCATGCGCAAACTGTCAATAGTTCACACCGAACAGACCTATAATTTTGTTTAAATTTATTATAAAATAATATTTATTATTATTATAAATATTTTTACACTCCATAAGTCATTTACCCATGCAACAATATTAATATCATATATATATATATATATATATATATATATATATATATATATATGTATATATATATATATATATATATATATATATATATATATATATATTATCATGCAAACATATAACCATGCAATTTTATAGCTTCTCCAAAAATTAAAGCTAAAACATGCACATTTCTCAACAATTATTATACTACACTACTTACATAAGAGACTTTTTTGGATTCAAACTGAACTAAGTTAAAGGAAATCATTATCAAGGAATGTGCTATTTACAAACTAAAAACAAAATAGACCTTCCATGTCGTAAATTGACCCACATAACCTCTAAAAAATCAGTAATAAATAAAATTTTCCATAGAATAATTATTTGTTCTATGTCAATATTTTTTTAAGTTAAAGATTGGATAATGGATAGTTTTTTTTATAATGTATTGCTTACATTTTATTTAATATAATTTTATGTGCTTTGTACAAATATATACAAAACTACAATCCATGTAAATCCGAAGCAATCCGCATTAGATATTGATTTCTTACATAACAACAAATAGTATTTTAATTTTTTTTTTAATTACAATATTTGTTACAAATTTTAATTGTTTCAAAATAATTTTTAATTATTTATGTATCTTTAAATCAATTATAAATCGATTTGGATATAATTTGTGCAAGTATATATACATATATATAAAAAACTAAAATCCAAGTAAATCCGAATCAATCCGCATGTTAAATAACAAAAAATAGTATTTTAATTGTTTCAAAACAATTTTTATTCAATTATGTATTTGTAAATCAATTTGTATATAACTTGTACAAGTATACGTGTATATATATAAAAGTATATAATATAAAATCCAAGTAAATCCGAATCAATCCGCATAAGATATTAATTTCTAACAAAATTTGATTTTGTTTTATTTGAAATTAATTTGCAACAAAAAAGAACATTTTATTTGTTTTAGAATAATTTGTATTCATTTATATTTTTTTAAATCAATTTGTATATAATTTGTACAAGTATAAATATAAAAAACTAAAATCCAAGTAAATCCGAAACAATCCGCATGTAATTTCTTACATAACAAAAAATAGTATTTTATTTGTTTAAAAACCATTTTTATTCAATTATGTTTTTGTAAATCAATTTGTATATAATTTGTACAAATATATACAAAACTAAAATCCAAGTCAATCCGAATTCACCGCATAAAATATTAATTTTTTATATAAAAAAATAGTATTTTAATTGTTTTATTCATTTATAAATTCTTAAATAAATTATAAATCAATTTGTATATAATTTGTACAAGTATAAATATAAAAAAAACTAAAATCCAAGTAAATCCGAATCAAGCCGCATAAGATATTATTTTTTAAAACAACAAAAAACAGTTTTTTAATTGTTTTAAAATATTAAAACAAATAAATCCTACAAACAAATATTAAAAAAATAAAATTATAATAAATAAAAATCTCATATATTTTTACGTCTGTGACAATTTTAAATCACCCAAAGTACGATAAAATCCCATATAGTGATTTATACGTATTGGTGTTCCTCAAGGTAAGATCTCAAGACCTTTTTAGACCAATATTTACGCACTATAAACAAAATTAACTTTAAAGTCAAAGTCAATAATTAAAGTAATAAATTCAAAGTTAAATTTAAAATCAATTTGACATATGAAGAATGTCTTTACGCTTTGTTCTTAAGTTGGAGATTACAAAAGGGCGTACCACAAGGTAGCATATTAAGACCTGTTGAACAATTTTATGTACATATACATACTTGTGTATATAGTATGTATAGTCGCTTTAAAATTTGTTTTTCACTAACAAATTAGTGAATTTATATACATATTTTTTATGTACAAAGCAGTGGTGTATTCAAAGCAACTAAAGTGCTCTTTTTAAACTAATTTTGCGAAAGGATTTATCTTAATAAAAAGTGCAAATTTTATAAAATGTGATAATAGTATAAGCCAATAGTTTATATGCAATTTTAAAAAAAGTTAATGTAAGTAATGACGTAAAATAATTTAAGCAAAAAACGCACATGTGGTGACAAAACTTTGAATTTTTTTAAAAATACTTTAAAAAAAGGAAATATTAAAAAATCGTTATAAATATAATATAAATAAGTATAAAAATTATAAAATTTTCAATTATCTTTGCATTTTTCAAAAAATACTTTAGAAAGAGAAAAAATGAAAAAATCGTTATAAATATAATACAAATAAATATATGATTATAAAATTTAAATTATCTAAGTTATGAACCTTAGTTCTAAGTTTTGTCACGCGCAGCGCTGCTTTTAGTCAGTTTTCAAACCAAGAGAGCATTTTTATTTATTTATTATTCAGCAAAAGCATGTAGTGACAAAACTTTGAATTTTTCAAAAAATACTTTTAAAAAAATTAAAAAATCGATATAAATATAATACAAATAAATATAATAATTATAAAATTTAAATTATCTATGCCATAAACCTCAGTTCAAAGTTTTGTCACGGGCAGCGCTGCTTTCAGTCGGTTTTTAAACCAAAAGAACAAATTTATTTATTTTTTATTCAGCAAAAAATATTTTAATCAAGCTTGAGTGTTTTATTTTTAAGTGTATTTATTAATTAAGTGCAATAATTAAAATTTTGGAAAAAGCAAGTATATGTATATATGTGATTAGAATTATATTAAATATTATTTTGCAGAAATTTGATTTGTACGAAATAAAATAATTTAGAGACTGATACCGGTGCAAAATTGACAAATGATAAGGCTGTGATACGTAGAGTTTTTCATACAAAATGGTACTAAAAACTGTCAACTGTTCAAGCGTTTCAAAACCTAACCTAAAAAACGCACAAAATTCAAAAAAACGTATGTTATCATATCTGCATCTTTGTGATATGGCGTGATGGCGTATGAGTGAATTTATCATTTTGACAGTATTTAGTACCATCTTATATGAAAACTGATACATAACATAGCCTTGCCATAACATTGCTCTATTTTACAGCAAAATCAGCCTTAATTTGCGTAAAATGATTTTATCGATTTCGAATGAAAATGAAAATGCAAAATATTGTACAGATGTCGAATGAATTAATGAAAACGATCGATTTGATTGTGAATGATCGATAATGGATCGATGTATGTGACGATATACAAATTTATATATATAGGGTGGTCCTTAATATGGACATTTTCGAATCTCTTCACTTCCAAGGGCTCAACTTTCAGAGAATTATTTTTACCAATTTGGAAGGATTTGAGCCCTTGGAAGCAAAGAAATTCGAAAGTGTCCATATTAAGAACCACTATATATATATATATATATATATATATATATATATATATACACGTATATATATATATATATGAATTTGCAAAATATATTTTTATTACAAAATATACATATTTACATCTGAAAATTAACAATTTTCATAATATTTTCTTTTGTTATATATTTATTTAGTATCATTAGTACAGTTGAAACAATAAGCTTAAAGTTTGAAATAATTTTATATAAGTTGAACCGATTTTTCAATATTTATAATATTTAATTTTCTAATTAATAAGAGTATTTATTAAATAATTATATATATAAATAAATAAATATATATAAAATATATATATATATATATATATAAAATTATTAAATAAACAAGTCATTACATTTGGGATCAACTCTTTAGTGATATAGTACTATTTCATATTTGAATGATAACTCGATGAGGATCAGAGATGTGGACTCCATTTTAGTTTCATAAAAATTTCGAAAAAAAAAACAGTATTTTATGTAACTTATAACTCTACTTGCAAGAAAAAAAAGCAAGATAATTGAACCCAAGAGTGTAAAATATTATAGGCCTATGGGAGGTGGTTTGATTGTAAAAACTAGTAGAGCATGGCATCGTGCCTTAAAGCAAATTGCTGGAATTTTGCGTACCAAAAATTAAAATGCTAAATCTCAAAATTTGTGTTAAAAATGTAAAAAATCTGGAAGTTTTATCAAAATTGAGAATTTTGAAAATTTTGAAAAAAACAGACTTTTTTAAAAATATCAGTTCTTATATATTTTGAAATTTTCGGAAAATTTTTGAAACTATTAATATTAATAATATAATATATATTAATTTTAAAACTGTTTTAGAGAAGAAATATCGAGGCGCGTAAGCGCCGCATTGCACATTGGTACGGAACCCATAGAAATGTAAACAAAATTCATACTTATTATTAAAATCTCCATAAAATATCTGATAATTTGATGTGCATATGTCTAATGATCATTTTTGACCTAAATAGCATTTTTTGTCACTTTTTTCATTGGATCTCCAAAACCGCTAGTCCTGCCTTGCCCAAAATTTAAGCAGTTCTTCATTACGTCAATACAAATAAAATGTTTTTAGAATCATTTGAATCGGACGCTCCGTTCTCTCAAAAACTACATTTCTATTTTCTGCGCTCTTTGCTCCGTATCTCCAAAACGGTTGGACCTGCCTTTGCCAAAAACTAATCAGCACGGTAAATGAATCAATCAAATCGGTTGATCCGTGTGACCAAAATCGTCGACAAAAGTTTGTATCCGCACACACACACACATCAATTTTTTCTAAGGTATGCAAAATGTTCAGAAACTTCTGAAACGTAAAGATGAAGACAAAAAATTTCATTTTAGACTTTTTCGATTACTATAATTTATCTTAAGGAAGTGAAAATGTATCCCACACACATCAATTTTTCCTAAGGTATGCCAAAATGTTCAGAAACCCCTGAAACGTAAAGATATATACAAATTTTCATTTTTGATTTTGTTGCAATTACTATAACTCACCCTAAGGGAAGTAAAAATTGTATCCGCACATACATATATAAAAATATATACATTTTTTCTAAAGTATGCCAAAATGTTCAGAAACCTCTGAAACGTAAACATTAAAAAAAATTCATTTTCGATTTTTTGTGATCACTATAACTTACCCCTAAGAGAAGTAAAAATTGTATCCGCACACACACACACATAAATGTTCAGAAAACTCTGAAACTTAAAGATAAATAAAAATTTTAATTTACTATTTTTTGCGGTCAGATAAACCATTTCTCATAGGCCTCTAATATTTTAAGGTTTGACCATCAACCTGAGGTTCTCCTTGTTAGGTCAAAGTACATTATTAGATGTTCTTCTTATGAAAAGGGACTATACCGACGAGCAAACTGGGTGTATTATTTTATACTGTAAATATTTACATTTTTTATCTTTTACCTATCAAAAAATCGGTTCCATATCAATTATTAACAGTAAATAGCAGTGCAAAACACCACACACAAAAAATTATACCACACACGAACGGACGGACAAGGAGTGAACAAAGGCTGCAAAAATTACACACATTTTTCATTATTATAATCAAATAAATAATTAATTAATATTATTATTAATTAATACTTTATTGTATTTACAATATTTATTGCAGTGAAATTTTGCAAAATTTCAAATTCTTTATTTATTTATTTGTATTTTGCAAAATTTAATACTTTATTATATACATTGTTCCATCTGTTGACGTTTTTAATCATCATTTTAAATTCGGAGTGAAGTTGGTTGGAAATAGAGCAAATGTATAGAGTGAAGTTGTGAACAAGCCGTAAAATAGGTTAAATTTGAATTTCGTTCAACATTTATTCAATATTTTTTTTAAAGTTAGTCCGTGACTTATTGAACAGAGCTTTAGCCTTGCCTTTAGGCTGATATCAACTTGTCTTGTGAATTAAAATAATGAAAAAGAACCTTATTGACGAGCAAAATGAATACCGATAAAAAATCTTGATGAAGCATTGTTAAGAGAAAAGGACTCTACTGACTAGCAAACCAATTTTATAAGAAAAAGGATTATACTGACAAGCCAAATGACTTTCGATATTTTTTTTAATAAATTCAAGCGACAAAGGGGACTCTCTGACGAGCAAATTAATTTCTAAAAGATTCCTTATATATAACAATTAAGAAAAGGGACTCTACTGACAATCAAACTGGTTTCAGAAAAACTCTTGATAAATTTAATCGAGAAAAGGGACTCTACTGACGAGCAATATGATTAAGGAAAATCTCTTTACAAATTTAACTGGGAAAAAGGACTCTACTGACGAGCAAAATGATTTTCAGAAGAGTTCTAATAAATTACAGGCAAAAAAGGGACTCTACTGACGAGCAAAATCATTTCTGAAAGATTTCTTATAAATCACAATTAAGAAAAAAGAATTCTACTGACGAGCCAGTTGACTTCTGAAAAATCTCGCTATATGTCACAAGGAAGAAAAAGGATTATACTGACGGGCAAAATAATTTTCGAAAGAGTCCTTGATGATTGCAACTCAGAAAAGGTTCTGTAAGATTCCTTGTAAATCGCAACTAAGAAAAGGGACTCTACTGACGAGCAAAATAACTTCCGATGATTTTCTTGATAAATTCAAGCCAAAAAAGGAACTCTACTGACGAGCAAAATAGTTTCCAAAAAACTCTTGGTAAATTCAATCGAAAAAAGGGACCCTACTGACGAGCAAACTGGTTTTCAAAAGTCTCCTTGAAAATCACATTTAAGAAAAGGGACTCTACTGACGACCAAAGCGATTTCCAAAAAATTCTTGATAAATTCAACCAAAAAAGTGAACTCTACTGACCAGCAAATTGATTTAGAAAAACTTTTTGATAAATTTATTCGACAAAAAGGACTCTATTGACGAGCAAACTGATTTCTGAAAGACTCCTTGTAAATCACAACTAAGAAAAAGGACTCTACTGACGAGCAAAAATGATTTCCAAAAAATTCTTGATAAACTGAGCCTACAAAAAGGACTCTACCGACGAGCTATTGTGATTGTTAAAAGAGTCCTTTTAACTAAGAAAGAGAAAACTAAGAAAAGGAACTCTACTGATAAGCAAATTGATTTCTAAAAACCTCTTGATAAATTTAACCGAGAAAAAGGACTCTACTGACGGGCAAAATGATTTTCGAAAAATTCTTGATGAATTCAACCAAGAAAAGGGACTCTACTGACGAGCAGAGTGACTTCCGATAATTTTTTGATAAATTTGAGCCAAAACGAGACTCTACTGACGATCAAAATGATTAAGAAAAATCTCTTTACAAATTTAATTGAGAAAAAGGACTCTACTGACGAGCAAAATAATCCACGAAATTCTCTTGATGAATTCAACCAATCAAAATGATTTTCAAAAGAGTCCTTAAAAATTGCAACTGAGAAAAGGGACGCTACTGACGAGTAAAATTATTTCCAAAAAGTTCTTGTTCAATTTAATCGAGAAATGGGACTCTACAGACGAGCGAAATAATTTCCAAAAACTCTTGATAAATTCAACTGAGAAAGAGGACTCTACTGACGAGCAAAAAATTTTCGCAAAATTCATGATATATTCAACCGAGAAAAATGGACTCTACTGAAATTCCAACTTTTTTTTTAATAAATTTAGGCGAGAAAAAGGACTCTACTGATGAGCAAATGATTTAAGGACCTTCTTTTTTACTTATTATAAGTAACTCGTCAGTAGTGTCCCTTTTTGAGTCGTCAGTTAGGTCACCATAGTTTCTTCTTATAATATTTTAGTTTGCTCGTCAGTAGAGTTCCATTTTATCAATACTCTCTTCCAACCTTATGCAATTTTACAAAATCCAACATTTCATAGTATTTTCCAAAATATTAAATTATTAAATTTCAATTTTTTTAATGGTTCATAAAAACGTCAAACTTAACAAATACTTTATACAATACAACACCATCATTGTTATTACTCAAAAAAGCTGTACAATAATTAACAATACTTGACAATACCAAAACATTTGACATATTATCAAAAAAAAAAAAAACTTATTAAGTTTCAGATCTGTATTTTTCCAATATGTCAAATGTTTACATAATAGTTAGGCGTTAAAAACACTTTTTCCAAAAATTTTGAAATATATATTATCAATAACAAAAAGCGTTAATTTTATATTTACAAGAAAAAAAATTTATACACAAAAGCCAATATTTACAGAAAAATGATTTCGAAATGATTATTTACAAATGCGAATGCAAAGCCAATGTGGTATCTGGTGACAGAGATATATTTTAGATAGAAATTTTAGTAATAGATAAATTTACAGAAATTGTTTGCAGATATAACATTATAAAATGAACTATAGTAAAAATGAGCTATGGTGACGTTTCGACTCGTTATCATACCATCTTCAGTTCAAATTTCTAATCTGTATCTATATATATATATGTATATATATATATATATATATATATATATATATACGTGTATATATATATTATATATAAAAGAGGATCGTGTTAGTTACAACACTTATAACTCACGAACGGCTGAACCGATTTAGCTGAAAATTGGCAGGGACGTAGTTTAAAGCCAGGAATAGGACATAGGATACTTTTTGTCCTAACGCACACTATTAACACTACTAAATCTTCAACACAATAACCACGTAACCTCAAAATGTCGTTTATAAATATTACAAAAAAAAAAAACATTTACCAATTTACGCTTTTAAAACACAATAGATGGTGATTTTGGACATTTTGACACGTTATCAGACCATCTAGAATGATGAAAAGGGATCTTACTGACGAGCAAAATGAATACCGAACAGAATCTTGATAAAGCATTAATTAAAAAGGGACTCTACTGACGAGCAAAATGATTTAAGAAAACCTCTTGATGGATTCAACTGAGAAAAAAGACTCTACTGACGAGCAAACTGATTTCCGAAAGAGTCCTTATAAATCACAATTAAGAAAAAGGACTATACTGACGAGCAAAGTGACTTCCGATCATTTTTTTGATAAATTCGAGTCAAAAAAAGGACTATACTGATGAGCAAAATGATTTAAGAAAACCTCTTGATGGATTCAACTGAGAAAAGGACTCTACTGACGAGCAAACTGATTTCCGAAAGAGTCCTTACAAATCACAACTAAGAAAAGGGACTCTATTGACGAGCAAAATGACCTACAAAATAAACTTGATGAATTGAACCAAAAAAATAAATAAATAATAAATATTCAAACTAAAAAAGGGACTTTACTGACGAGCAAAATTATCTACGAAAATCTCTTGATAAACTCAGCCGAGAGAAAGGACTCTACTAACGAGCAAAACGATTTTCAAAAAAACTCTTGAGAAATTTTCGAGAAAAGGGACTCTGACGAGCAAAAATGATTTCCGTAAAATTCTTGATAAACTCAGCCGAGAAAAAGGACTCTACTGACGAGCAAAACAAATTCCAAAAACCTCTTGACCTTGTATCTATTATAAAAGAGGATCGTGTTAGTTACAACACTTATAACTCACGAACGACTGAACCGATTTAGCCGAAAATTGTCAGGGAGGTAATTTAGAGCCAGGAGAAGAACATAGGGTACTTTTTATCGCTTTATTTTAATCAAATTCAAAATTAATTAATTATTAACTATCCATTTACTTTGATCAATCTATGATTCATATTTTATGCATGACATTTACTTTCAACTGTCAACTGTCAACCGGTGTTTAATAAAAAAATATAATTTTTTTAATCACTATTTTTAGAAATTTATTACGTAAATAATATAAATTTTTTAATCACCACGGAAAATGATTACGAAGTGGAAAATAAATTAATTCTTGCCAGATGGACGATGGAGATTTATTTATTGAAAATGGGAATGTAATTATTTATATACTTAGATATTCATGTATATTTGTCTATACGTATTTAATTAGAGGTGTTTATAATCAGCAATAAGTATAATCATATATAAAAAAGAGGATCGTGTTCGTTAGAACACATATAACTCACAAACGGCTAAACCGATTTAGCTGAAAATTGGCAAGGAGGTAGTTTAGAGCCAGGAGAAGGACATAGGATACCTTTTATCCCGTTTTTTTTTAAATCATCAAATTCAAAATTAATTAATTATAAAATATCCTTGTTTTTTTATTAAAAAAAACAAGCTAAAATAAAACCTAAACCGTCCACAGTTTTAAACCCAATGTACTTTGTATAGATGGCTATGAAAAAAAAGTTTACTTAACCTCAAAATGTTATATCCACAAATCAATTTTATGAATTTTGATAAGATATATTTCACACACGGGGGTGCAATATATAAATATACACGACGTTTATCATTTTATTTATTTATTTTTTCAAAAATTTATTCTTTTTTGAAACTCAGTCTTACCATTTTGTAGTCATCTATTTTGCTGATTGATCTCAGATAGATGTTGACAGCTACCACGGTCGGACCGTCTCCTACGGTAATTTACTTATAATATACGTAAAAAAATACAAAAACGGTAATTTACTCATATTCGTAAAAGTTACAGAAACGTTTCGGTAATAAATTGTCAATGGTGATAATTCAAAAAAACATCACATTGGTAAAGCAAGGTTAGAAAATTTATAAACATAATCTCTAAATTGGCAAACTGTCAGAGGATTTGAATCCCATTTTAAAGGTTATAATAAAATGTACTAATTAATTATGAAAATTTATTGAACCAATGTGATGTTTCAATTATATATTATTATAAATCCAGTAAATTGAATAAAATTTCCAGCATATAAAAAATAATTTTCAACACATTGTAGGTTAACTACAATTTTTTAAAATATTTTTGTCTACACATTTTTTTTTGCAAATATGATTTTTTGAATGAGAAGTGCAAATGATGCAAAATGACATAATGAAAGATAGTGCTAGTGAAATGTTTGAAATATAAATTAAACAAAGGCAGAACTTCTGATTTGAATTTGAAAAAAATCATAAGAGTTTTTATTAGTCATGTATGAATATAATATATAGTAAAATCCTATAAATTTTGGACAAAAAAAATTATAACGCCAATTAACCCATACTAGCTCCCGCACTATTGATATAGCACCAACTTCACACACAACTTGACGAGGGTACTCGATGTATGCATTTGATTATTAAAACTAGTATAACTTTTAAAGGGTTTGTTTGATATAAATCAAATATTGGGCAAAATTGTTCAAAATTAAGTACTGAAGAAACTTTTCTAATATCGTAAAGCCGAGCGGCAATTCGGTGTACTTGAAAAATGCATTTGAAAACACTAATTTCTTTCAACTTATACAGCCACGATTCGATGGGTGCATTTATTTTCTTAAAACTCGTATAACTTTTAAACAATTTGTGCGATATAAATGAAATATTCAACAAATTTGTTCAAAATTCAATACTGTATAAACGTTTTAAAAATCATATTGACCTACAGCAAGTCGGTGTACTTTAAAAACGCATTTAAAAACACTAATTTCTTCCAATCACCATGCAAGCTTATATAGCCAATATATACTTAACTCGATGAGTGCATTTATTTATTAAAACTTTATTATAACTTTCAAACGGTTTGTTCAATATGAATAAAATATTCGGCAAATTTGTACAAAATTAAATACTGCATAAACTTTTTTAACATCGTAAAGCCCTACAGCCACTCAGTATGCTTTAAAATTGCACTTGAAAACACTAATTTCTTTTAACTTTTAAACCGTTTGTGTGATATAAATAAAATATTCGGGTTATTTGTACAAAATTAAAAACTGCATAAACTTTTTTAACATCGTTAAGACCTACAGCGACTCGGTATACTTTAAAAACGCATTTGAAAACACTAATTTCTTTCAAGTAAATTGTAATTTATATAGCCATTATAAACTTGACTCGATGAGTGCATTTATTTATTAAAACTGGTATAACTTTTAAACCATTCGGGTAGTATAAATAAAATATTCGGCAAATTTGTACAAAATTGAAGAGTGAATAAACTTTTCTAACACTTCAATGCCTTACAGCAACTCGGTGTACTTTAAAAACGCATTTGAAAACACTAAATTTTTTTAATCACCGTACAATTTATATAGCCTTTACACAAACGATTCGATAGGTGCATTTATTTATTAAAACTCGTATAACTTTTAAACGGTTTGTGCAATGTATATATAATATTAGGCAAATTTGTACAAAATTAAATAGTGAACAAACTTTTCTAACATAGTAATGACCTACAGCAACTCGGTATACTTAAAAATCGCTTTTAACTAAAAATCAACAAAACCGAACTAAAACTAAAACCTAAACCCACCACAGATTCAAACCCAACCGAAGGCGCCACCACATATTTTAGTTTGCATAATTTATTTTCAAATGCAATTTTAGAGTGCACCGGGTTGTTATATGGTCTTTTGATATTAGACAATATTGTTGTTTATTTAATTTAGAACAATTTTGCCGAACACATCATTCATATTAATCGAATGGTTTTAAAATTATTAGCAATACAAAAATTACAAAGTTAATTTTCTAGAGTGATTTAATGCTTTTTTTGTCGCTAATATGGGTTAACAGTTTCTTATTGTAATTCGGACCGTGTATGTAAGAAGTATTTCACACTAAAACGATATTATAATAATGTATTATATATTAAAATATTATTTGTATAATTTATATTAATATTAGCACTGGGTAGAATTGTAGATATAAAAAATTAATAAATTAATATCATCAATTTTGTCACAATGTTCTACCCATTTTATTTTAAATAAAATGCAAAAAATAGTTCTGCCGAATATATATATATATATATATATATATATATATATATATATATATATATATATATATTTGTGTGTATGTTTGTGTATTTATATATATAATATTACTATCCAATTAAAATAATAAATATTAATGGATGATTGTATATGAATTTTATGAACGTGATAAATGTTTTATAGTCATAAGCGACATGTATATATATTAGGGTGGTCCTTAATATGGACATTTCCAAACTTCTTCGCTCCCAAGTGCTCAAACGCTTCCAAATTAATAAAAGAAAATCTCATAAAAGTTTTAACTTTTAATAATAACATTTAAATAGTCCGCAATTAAATTAAAAGTAAGAAAATGTTTGCGCCATCTGTGATAGCATTTGTGAACCCAAGTTTAATGCACCTAAAAACACTTAAGCTCTAATTAAATCCATAACAAAATATTTATTCAAGATTAATTTTGCATCAAAATATTTATTTAATTGGTGATTTTGACACTCAAATTATCAGTAACAAATTGCCAGCAAAATTACAAGTCTGCAATCACAGATGGCGCAAGTATTTACTTCATAATAACAATAATAATAAGAAACTTTTAATTGAAGTGCGGACTATCTAAATGTTAATATTAAGAGCTAAAACTTTCAGAGAATTTTCTTTTATTACTTTTGAGCCCTTGGGAGCAAAGAAATTCGAAAATGTTCATGCCTTTAGCCTAATATATATATGAATTCATTAAGAATTATTTTCAGCTCCCAGCTCCTTCACTAATATCTATATATATTTTATATATATTTATAAAACAAATTTTGATTTTAATTACAAATTCAATTCTCGTTCGACAATATTTATATAAAGATTGAAGTCGGGCATAATAAAGGTAAAACACACAGAGTGCAATAGTAAATTTTAATACGAACATAAAATATATAAATAGAACTTGGAATAAAATTCCATGTCGACATAAAAAGTAATATATTTAGATGATAAATACTATTTTATTATTATTTTAATAAATTAATGTGTAAAATTTTGTTAAATCAAATGATGATTTAATTCTAACCTAAACACTAAAAGATATGTTACAATATTTGATCGTAAAAGTATGAATTTATATTAATTATGTCTGCAAAATTAATTTGTTTGGTTTTGAATGAATGACCTATTTTTGGAATAAGAAAATTGGAATAAACGTGCCTAAAATATTATTTTATGTTGAATCTAATTATCTAATATGTGATTCTAAAGGTGAGATACACAGAGTTTTTGCACACAAATTATAAGTAATGAGTGTTTAATAAAATTCGTTATTATTTATTTAAATGATAAAATATGGTAAAATAAAATTCCATTTTTAAAAGTATTTTTCTTAAAAACGATATAATATCTATATATTCTTTAAAACAAAAATAGAAAAGGAATAATCAAGACTCACATAAAAAAATAAACGCGCCTAAAATATTATTTCAAATTTATTTCTATTAAACGTAATAGGTGATTCTAAAGGTGAGAAACACACAACAAAATAAGATACGTGTCATGACATTTTAGATCCGATATTTTAACACAGTCTTGTACTTTTCTAATAAATTCACTTTTAATAAATATTTTCCAAAATTGGTTACCCGATAGGCGACAGGGGAGTGATGTGGCAACACAAGTTGACCAGAATTTAATACAATTTTGTTTGTACTTTTGTAATAAGTTTATTCCTAATGAATATTTTCCCAAACCAAAATAAAAAAATACCTAAGAACAATGAATTCAACGAGTAAATATTTTCCAACATTGGTGACCCCGACGGGGGGAGTGATGTGGCAACGCAAGTTGACCAAAAGAAAGCCGATTTTACTGCAATTTTGAACTTTCCTAGTAATTTCTCTTGTAGATTCAATTGTGCAATAAAAGTAAGAATAATTATTATAATTTTACGTTTTTTAAAAATCTAAATTCTCAATTTAATTTAAAATTTTATTAACCCCTCTATATATAATTATAAAATTTCAGTATCCAAGAGTGATCCCAAAGATAATATTTAAAATACAAATTAAAAAATATAATATTGGGGAAGTAAAAACACATATTTAACATATTGTAAAGTTCACACAAACAAAATTAGATTGAAAATATTTGATTTTATAAATTCAATCTATAAATTCCAATTCACAACAAATTTTATTCAAAAAACATTTTCAATCTAAATCATCCTTGTGTACAAATTCTACACAAAAAACGGACTTATGAAATTCATACGATATCTTATTTAAATTTTCAAAAATCCGTTGAATTTTTGACAACAAAACTAACTTCGTTACTGTAACACTACGCGGCGACACTTGCGTAAAACGTCACTTGGAACTAACTTCACGATAAAATAATTTATATTTATATTTATATTTATAATTATATTTATAATTAAATTTATATTTATATATACAATTCTACCCAGTGTAAATAAAAAAAATCTAATTCTATAAAATTATGTTCCAACCTACCTTTATCGCAGGTGGCGCCGCGTAGTGACCGGTTTAAGAAATACGCCTCAATAATCTACTCAGAGCGGGGTACAAAGAGGGGCGGGGGTTTTTAGGGTTTTAAACAACAATTAACAAATACAATAATATATACTATCATCCAAAAATATATAAACAATTTAATAAAAATACGATTTTAATTTATATATAATGAAAAAAAGTTGACCAATAAATTTTAAGAAATTTTTGGAAAATTTTAAAAGATTGGGCCGCGGGTACGATCGATTGACCTTTGTAGAAAAAAATAAAAAAAAGATTAATATTAAAAAAAAATTGTTAAATGTCCAAAAATTTACCTTTAAAAAAATAAAAATAAGTATGTAAATGTTAGTACAAGTGTAAATGCATTTTGCTTTATAGAAAATTATGCTTAACGTTATCAATAACAAAATTCGCTAAGAAATATATTAATTATATAAATGTTGCTAAATTAATAACAAAATATTTAGAATCTTAAATATATTTAGATACAATTTTTATCCTAATAATATTGTGTATCAAACGCGAATCAAACTTCACTTCGTTCAAACTAAATCGTATCAAACCGAATGTCATCGTTAGACGGGGAGCTGAGAGCAAATTCGTAAGATCTTAATGAACGGGTAAATCAATTTTAAGGAAATAAGAATATCAATTTACAATTGTCAATCGATTATTATTACGGCCCAATCGTTTGCATTTTTCTCGACCATTATTTCGCGAGCACTTACCATGGTAACATCGTCTATTTTCGAAATACTTCTTACATAAATGTTGACAAAGACAGTTGCGGGCCCATCTGCGCCATGCGCCATGCGAAAGAGAAACACATTTTGGTTTTTGTCAAAAAATTTGAACTAAATTTTGAATCTAAATCATATTTGTAAGTTAAATCATATTTACGAAATTGGTTTTAGCACGATAGACAATATTGATGTACCAGAAGTATATCATTATTTTTGATAAGTATCGAATCTTATACAAGCATCGATATTTTGGGCAAGTGTCTTGGTAATATTTTAAAAATGTCTTGGTAACTTATGCAAGCATCGTTAAAATACACAAGTATCAATAAAAGGAACAGATATCGATATTCGTAAGATAAATCATATTTACGAAATTAGTTTTAGCAAGATAAACAAGTATCGGTATTACGGATCAATATTGATGTACCACAAATATGTCGGTATATTACAGATATTGATACACTAAATATATTTTAATATCTTGGATAAGTATCGATATCTTATACAAACATCGATATTTTGGACAAGTGTTAATATTTTAAAAAAGTCTTGGTAGCTTGTGCAAGCATAGATCAAATAGACAAATATCGATCTACCAAATTGATACACCAAACATATATCGATATCTTGGATAAGTATCGATATTTTAAAGAGGCATCGATATTTCGGATAAGTATCGTTAAAAAAAAGTCTTGATAACTTGTCTAAAGCATCGATAAAATAGACAAGTATCGATGTCATGAACAGATATTGATACACCAAACATATGTCGATATTTTGAATAAGTAACGATATCTTACTTAGACAATCATCGATATTTTTTAACTGGTCAATACTCTGAAACAAAACTGATATCGTAGACAACTAGCGAAAACCGAAACTAGTATCGATATCTAAAGCCAAATCTCTATTGGACAAAAATCGATATTTTTTATTAATTACGATATTTCCTACAAATGTCGATATGCCAAGCAATATTTTAGCGAAATATCGATAATTCATATAATTAGTGCTATGTCAGATATTTATTAACATTTCAGGGAAGTTTAGATATTTTGTATGAGTTTAACGATGTTTTAGACAAGCATCGATATCTTGAATTAATATCGATTTAAAAAATGTGCACCAATATTTTAAACAAGTATCGATATATTGGATAAGCATCGATATCTTAGACTTAGTTAATATTCGAAACCAGTATCGATGCCAAAGACTAAATTCTATCAACTAAATATTTATGAATATTTTAGACAAATATTGATATCTTATACTAGTAACGATATCCCATACAAACATCGATATATTGAAGTATCAATATCTCGTGTAAGTTTTGCTTTAGAAGATTATCAATGTAGAAGTATCGATATCTTTAACAATTAGATCAGATATTTATCAATATTTTAAACAAGAATCGATATATTGAACAAGAGAATATCGATATCTCAGGAATTATTGATGTTTGGGATTCAAAAATATTTTATAGTAACGTTTTATGTAACCAGGAATGATATCCCACACAAATATCGATATCGATATGTCAGAAAATATTCTAAACTAATAACGATATCTTCTACTGGTAACGCTTGAGACAAATATCGATATCATGAAGTATCATAAAGTATTTCTTGTGCAAGTTTTGCTTCAAAAGATCATTAATTAAGAGGTGTCGATATCTTGGATAATCAGATTAGATTTTTATCAATATTTTATCGATATCTTGAAAAAGAGTCTATATCCAGGATAAATATCGATATTTCAAGTATCTATCAGTATCAATAGCAAATAGCATTTTAATGTCTGGGATCTAAACAATTTTTAGTCGAGCATCAATACGATATCCCGTACAAATATCGTTATATCAGAAATTATTTTAGACAAATATCGAGATCTTAAGTTTTTCTATTTTGGAGAAGTATAAATATTTCAAATAAATATTGATACCTTGAACAGGTAACTACATCTTAGGTAAAAATCGACATTTTAGATCAGTATCGATGAATAAGATATTTATCAATATTTTAAAAAAGTATCGATATCTTGAACGAAATACAATATCTTCCATAAGTTCCTTTCTTTTTGTCAAAAATGTGGAAAATTATCAATATTTTGGACGAGCATTCTTAGTATCAATATCTCAGAAATCTATCAGTATCGATAATTAATCGAGAAGTGATTAGTTACGTAACAAAAATCCATATCTTCTACAAGGATTAATAACCCACACAAATATAGATGTCATAAAATATTTTAGACAAATATCGATATCTTGCACAAGCTCCTCTGGATAAGTATCGATATCCCTAATTAAAGATATATAGGAAATTTAGCAGCATTTTGGAAAAGCATAGAAAATCTTTAAATAAATATCGATATCTTAGACTATCATCGATGTCTTGGTAAAAAAGTGCTTAAAGTGTTATAATATTGAAAACATAAAACTATATTTTAGAAAAGAATAAATATATTAAAAAAAATAAAACTAAAATTAATATATTAGAAAATAAAACTCTGGATAAATATCGATATCTCAGAAATAAATATTTTTAAGAAGTATCGATTTTTTGGTCAAAAATTAATATTCTGTACTATTATCGACGCAAGCAATAAGATAGACAAATATCAATCAATATCTTGCACAAGTATCGATATCTTGAACAAATAAAGTCATTTCTGGTACACATCAATATTTCAAAATAATTATCGATATCTTGGACAATCATAAACATTTTGAAAATGTATAAAAAATTTTTTTTATCTTATTTATAAGGTGTGGCTGAATGTGATAAAAGGTGTTTTTGTTAGGTGTCACGCGCACGCGTTACATTTCGATCGATTAAGGTCACGACTAGTACGCACAAATATCTTTGACTATTGATAATCTTATATAAATAAAGTATCGATATTTTTTGTTTAAGACAAGTATCAATATCTTGTATAAACATCGATATGTTGCTCAAGTATTGATATCTTAGACAAGATTTAAAAATTAGAAACTCTCGATGTCCTAGAAAAGTATCGATATTTCTCTGAAATTTATAAATATTTCAGATTAGTATCGATATCTTGGACAACAAATAGATATTTTGGACAAGATCGATATTCTTGATTGATATCGATACTTTAGGTATCTACGTATTTTTTGCCTGATTCGGCTTTTGTTTTATTTTGGACAAAAAATTAAATACACAAAGTAGACAGATAGAAAACGTAGATAATATTAATGTTATTAATGTGGTGGACAAAATAAAAATAGATAGTTTTATTAACCTTTTATTATGATTTTAGATAATCTAATTTCCCATTACCAGTGTTTCATCCTCACTATCAATTGTTATCTAATGAAAAAAGAAACTAGCTGTAAGTGGAATTCTGTCTTAAGGCAATTAGGGCATCGTGCCTTAAGGCAAATTGCTGGAACTTCCCGTACCAAAAATTATTATTTTTTTTTAAAACGATTAACATTTTTGAAAAAAAATTACTTTGAAAAATAAGATTTTTGAGAAACTATAAATTGTACAAAAATTATTTTTTTTGAAAAAAAAAAAATTTAAAAAAAAATTTTTTTTTTAAAAAAATTTGTTTTTTTTGAAAAAAAATTTTTTTTCTTTATTTTGACATATTGTGGAAGATCTGAACTTTTTTTTCAAAGCAATCGTACTGCTTTAACTACATAGGGACAAAATATAAAGCGCGTAGCGCCGCGTCGCTGTCTAACGCATAAGCATTGGTACGGAACCGATAGGAATGTTAACAAAATGTATACTTATTGTTAAAATCTCTATAAAATGTCTGATAATTTGATGTGCATATGTCTAATGATCATTTTGACCGCCAAATGGCTCATTTTTTTACTTTTTCCTCTATATCTCCGAAACCGCTGGACCTACCTTCATGAAAGTTGTATCGATTCTTCATCTTGTCAATACAAATAAAATATTTTTGAATTATTAAAATCGGACGCTCCGTTCTCTTAAAAACTGAGTTACCGTTTTCGGAACTTTGTGCCCCGTATCTTCGGAACGGTCTGACCTGCCTTTGCCAAAAACTAATCAGCACGTCTCCTTATCAATACGGATCGAATGTTTTTTGAATATTTCAAAATCGGTTGATCCGTGTTCCCGAAATCGTCGACGAAAATTTGTATCGCACATACATACACACACATACATACATACACACACACATACACACACACATACACACACACACACACACACACACACACACACACACACATACATCCATTTTTTCTAAGGTATGCCAAAATGTTCAGAAACCTCTGAAACGTAAAGATATATAAAAATTTTCATTTTCGATTTTTTTGCGATTACTATAACTTGCCCTACGGGAAGTTAAAAATGAAACAATCTAAAAACTCACAAAATATCTACGGCATCACTCTAAAAAAAATTATTGTCGTGTCGAAAAAAAAATCACTACTGCCATGTCAGATCAAGCAGCCATTAAAGAAGCGATATCTCATTTTTCAAAAAAAAAATAGAAAAAAAAATCACATTTTGAAAATTGATAATAGACAAAAATCGACTTTTATCACGCAATTCATTCATTGGCCATTTGTGAACGTTTGTTTGAGAAAAATAGAGAGGAATGCCGAAAATAAAAAAAAATAAAAAAATGTAATAGTAAATTTTATAAGTAATTATAATATATATTTACAAGTATGAGGCATTTATAAAAATATAACTATATAACATTATAAAATATGTACTCAAGGTATTAATTTAATTTAAAAATAAAAGTATTTAATTTAATTTCAAACTAAAAAAAATCAGAAACAAAACGTCAAACCTAAAATCAAATCAGTTTACAAAAAAAAAAAATAAAACGAACACTTTAAGCAAAACGTAATAAATCAAAACTTGTATACACATAATTTATATTCTATTCTATTATATTATATATATATATATATATATATATTATTGTTAGTAAAAAGCATAAATAAAATGTAATAATTTTCGATGCGATAAAATTTACAAATCTACAACGCAACTTTTATTAAATATGCAAAAATGGTAAAATTTTTCTACTATGGCAACACTCATGTAGTGTTACCATATTGGTAACAAAAATCCAATAAACAAACTATGGCAACACTTGACTTTTTCTTTATGTACCTAAGAAGAATTATTTTGCAATTACTTTCAAAATTTAAAACTACAATAAAACCTAAACTAGCTATTCAAAACGTATTTTCTCTACTCTGACAACACTCCTTCAGTGTTACCATATTGGTCATAAAAATCCTTCATACTATGGCAACACTTGACTTATTTTTTATATAACTACAAAAAATGATTTTGCAATTGTCATCAAGATTCAAAAAGCCTTTTTTCTCTACTCTGACAACACTCATTTAGTGTTACCGTATTGGTAACAGAGGTCGCTATTATTCATGTTACTACAAAAAATTATTTTGCAATTGATTTCATGATTCAAAACTAGAATGAAGTCTAAAACAGCTATTCAAAACGTGTTTTTACTCTGGCAACTCTTAGTGTTACCATATTAATAACAAAAATCCTTTAACAAACTATGTTAACTCTTGACTTATTTTTTATGTACTTAAGAATATTTTTGCAATTGCATTTCATGATTAAAAACTACAATAAAGCCTAAACTAGCTATTCCAAACGTATTTTCTCTACTCTGACAACACTCCTTTAGTGTTGCCATATTGGTAATAAAAATCCTTCAAACAAAATATGGCAACACTTGACTTATTCTTTATGTAACACCAAAAATTTATTTTGCAATTGCTTTCACGATTCAAAACTACAATAAAACCTAAACTAGATATTCAAAACGTGTTTTTTACTCTGGCAACACTCATTTAGTGTTACCATATTGGTAATAAAAATTCTTTAAGAAACTATGGCAACACTTGATTTATTCTTAACTCGTTTGTAATTATAAACAATTATTTTACAATTAATCTCATGATCAAAAACTAAAATGAAGCCTGAAATAGCTATTTGAAAAGTTTTTTTTTTACTCTGGCCATATTCTCTTATTTCTCTATTCCTTTAGTGTTACCATATCAGTAACAAAGCCTTAAATGAACTTTGGCAAAACTTGTCTTATTCTTTATGTAAATACAAACTATTATTTTGCAATTGCTTTCATGATTCAAAACTACAATGAATATAAGCAATATAAAACAATATAGCAATATAAAACGTATTTTCTCTACTCTGAAAATACTCAATTAGTGTTACCATATTAGTAACAAAAATCCTCGAATCAAAACTTTACTTATGCTATTACTAACTTTAGAACTATTTTGCTTTCATAACTCAAACTATTTTTTATTTTATATATTATCTCATATATTTTATTCTATTTTATGATTTATTCTAAAAAATATATATTTGGTGAAGTAAAACTTCTTAGGAAACAATTCAATCTTTGTCAAATGAGCAAGTCAGAAATGAATCTCATTTTAAGGTTATTTCGTTACGCAAAAGAGACAAAAGATATTTTACGTAGTGACAGAAAGAGAGAGCTATACATGTGGATTTTTTAAAAATAAGCTGGAATATTAGAAGGAAAAGGCTATAGATGTAGATTTTTCAAAAATAAGCGGAAATATTAAAAAGAGAGAGCTACACATGTCGATTTTTAAAAAATAAGCAGGGATATTAGAAAGAGAAAGCAATATAAGCAGAAATATTAGAAAGAAAGAGCTGTGCATGTCGATTTTTTCAAAATAAACAGGAAAATTCGAAAGAGAAGGCTATATATGTAGATTTTTCAAAAATAAGCAGAAATATTAGAAAGAGAGAGCTATACATTTTGATTTTATCGTACAAGAGCAAAAGAGACAAACGTATACGCAACGAAAGGCGTTACGTGGTTAGAGAAAGACAGAACTATAGGAATTTGAAATGTCACCAAAATCACCAGGCTCTCTCTTTTCTGTCTTTCATATTGCATATCTAAATTTTCTACTTTTTACAACCTTTTTCCCAAAAAAACGAGTCAAACCAAGACGCAAAACGTTAGCAAATACTTCAACCCTAACCATATATCACTTACAATTAGTATAAATCTCATCGCATCGAAAACATATAAATATAAATATTATATTTATATAAAAAGCGAAACAAAACAAAAACAAATCTCTGGCACAAGCGTTCAGCAAAATGACAATGAATGATATAAAACAAATTCAGCCCAATTGCGTTTTGTGAAGTATCATAAAATTTTTTTTCATTATTATTATTAATAAACTAAAATAAAATAATAAATAAATTAAAAAAAACCCTTCTATCTGTGACTTACCATCTTGATATCGCTGATTGTGGCAATGCTTCTTACGAACAGGTTTATGCGTACGATAGCAGGGCCATCTGTGTATCATTCATTGAACTAGTGTATTTCGAAACTCAAAATGTGATAGGTTGATAGATATTGTCAACAGATGGTGGTAAATAAATTATTGATGTAAGTAAATTAGTGTAATAGTCCTTGGTTAATAAGGACAAAAATTGTTATGCATAATTAATTTTCTGGCAAATAATTACTTGGCGCCTGATACATTTTATGTAGTTTTTGTAAATTTTATTGTTGTAAAATATTTTAAAAATAATAGTTGGAAGTTGTAATTATCTCATCAAATAGTTCGAATATGCTAGAATTATTTGGTTATTTTGATATTTACAACAAAAAATTAACGGAAGTTTTTAAATCAAATTTGTTAAACCGAATGTCACGACAACCATGAAATTGTCGTTTCTAAGCAAGATTTTACTGTAACAAGTACGTGAGTATTAGTTTTTTTGTTATTTTAATTTTTTTTGAAACAAAATGAGATTTGTTAAACAAGATGAGATCAAAAGATAGGGTTCGACAAACATAAACGCGAGATCTTGAGATTATTTTAATATTTACAACAAAACATAGACAAAAGTTTTTAAATCAAATTTGTAAAACCGAATGTCACGACAATCATGAAATTGTCGTTTTTAAATAAGCAATTACTTGGCGCCGGATTTATTTGAAGTAGTTTTTATAAATTTTATTGTTGTAAAATCATTTAAAAATAAAAGTAGTAAGTTGTAACCATATTATCGGATAGGAAACAATATGCAAGAATTATTTTTTTAATTTTTTTTAAGTATTTAAAAAATAAAATGGCTGGTTTAGGTTAAGCAAAATAATTTATAATGAGTTTTCTAAGTCAATTATAATAAAGAACATCATTACGTAAGATTTACCAAACACATACGCGTTAGATTTTGAGATTATTTTAATATTTACAACAAAAAATTAACAGAAGTTTACAACAAAAGTTTTTAAATCAAATTTGTAAAACCGAATGTCACGACGATCATGAAATTGTCGTTTCTAAGCAAGATTTTACTGTAACAAGTACGTGAGTATTAGCTTTTTTGTTATTTTAATTTTTTGTAAAACAAAATGAGATTTCTAAATCAATTATAATAAAGAACATCATCAGATAGGATTCAACAAACATAAACGCGAGATTTTAAGGTTATTTTAATATTTACAACAAAAAAATTAACAGAAGTTTACAACAGAAGTTTTTAAATCAGTTTTGTAAAACCGAATGTCACAACAATCATGAAATTGTCGTTTTTAAACTGTACCAAGTACGTGAGCATTACTTTTTCGGTTATTTTAATTTTTTTTAAACAAAATGAGTTTTCTAAGTCAATTTAATAATAAATAATAAAAAAAAATTATCGGATAGGATTCAACAAATATATACGCGTTTGATTTTGAGATTGTTTTAATATTTACAACAAAAAATTAACAGAAGTTTACAACAGATGTTTTTAAATCAAATTTGTAAAACCGAATGTCACGACAATCATGAAATTGTTTCTAAGCAAGATTTCACTGTAACAAATACGTGAGTATTAGTTTTTTGGTTATTTAATTATTTTTTTAAACAAATGAGTTTTCTAAGTCAATTATAATAAAGAACATCATCGGATAGTATTCAATAAATATATACGCGTTAGATTTTGAGATTATTTTAATATTTACAACAAAAAATTAACAGAAGTTTACAACAGATGTTTTTAAATCAAATTTGTAAAACCGAATGTCACGACAATCATGAAATTGTCGTTTCTAAGCAAGATTTTACTGTAACAAGTACGTGAGTATTAGTTTTTTTGTTATTTTAATTTGTTTTTTAAACAAAATAAGTTTTCTAAGTCAATTATAATAAAGAACATCATCGGATAGGATTCAACAAAAATATACGCGTTAGATTTTGAGGTTATTTTAATATTTACTACAAAACATTGACAAAAGTTTTTAAATCAAATTTGCAAAACCAAATGTCACGACAATCATGAAATTGTCGTTTTTAAACTGTAACAAGTACGTGAGCATGAGTTTTTTAGTTATTTAATTTTCTTTTTTAAACAAAATGAGTTTTCTAAGTAAATTTAATAATTATTACTAATAAAAAACATCATCGGATAAGAATCAACAAATATATACGCGTTAGATCTTGAGATTATTTTAATATTTACAACAAAAAATTAACAGAAGTTTACAACAGAAGTTTTTAAATCAAATTTGTAAAACCGAATGTCACGACAATCATAAAATTGTCGTTTTTAAACATGATATTACTTTTTTTTCAAGTTTTTTGGTTATTTTAATTTTTTTTAAATAAAATGTATGATTTTGAATTAATTTTGTAAAATATATAAATTATAATATAGCGGTTTTTAATAATAATTTAATAATAATAATAATACTGACAAGGAGAACCTCAGGTTTATTTTTTTGGAATTTCATGAAACTTTACATGGTAATCGATTTGATTGTCAGGACAAACCCCGTAAAATATTATAGGCCTGTGAGAAGTGGTTTAATTATAAAAAATAAATAAAGTTTTAAGAACTAGACAGTGTTGCATATAAATATGTCTGGGTAGCTCAATCAGTTTAAGAGATAAGCGATGGACAAAAAAAGTTATCTATTTCTTTTATAGAAGGTTAATACGTATAATATATGTACTTTTTGATTTGTTTCAAATGTATCAATTATTGTTGTAGTTAGTTAATAATGACAAATAGTTTTGCAATATTTACCTATCGAAAAATTATTTTTACAGATATTTTATAACCCTATTATTCATGAAACCAAATGTAAAAATTAGAAACAAGCACTTAAACTGAATGAGATACAAATGTATATTGATACAGAACACTGTACGCGTGCGGTCTATTTTTCGCAACTTCAATTAATTTTTATAAATAAACTACTTATCACAGGCCTATAATATTTTAAGGTGTCAGTTTTGACTATCACCTCTATCACCATGCAAAATTTCATCAAAATCCCATAAAAGAAACCCTAAGAGTCTCCTTGTGAGCTCGTCAAATCTCATCAAATAGGCATTAATATGTGAGCATTCATTTGAAACATTTTACACAGAAAAATCTGTACTAACGACCAAATTGTAAATCGAATTAACGATTCTAACAAAACTGTATATATGATATATATATATATATATATATATATATATATATTAGTGTAATGAATTACTCAGAATTCAGTTCATCCCGACTAAAATTAACTTTAAATAAAAAACGCATAAACATCTGCATTTCAAAACGTTTGCTTTGATGTTAAAAATATTACATTCTTCGGAATGTCGGCGGTGATGAAAAATCTTTGAGTGACATAATTGTGCGTGACACATGTCAAATATTAACTGTTCACATGACAGATGTCACGGGAGGTGTCGGGTTATTTACGTTATTGTAAATGATTTTATAATTATATATATATATATATATATATATATACATATAAATATGAAAATAGAGCTCGACATTATGTTAGGTATGCTAAAACTCAAAACGACTGAACCGATTTGGCCAGTTTTAGTCTTGTAATATTTTTCGTAACCCGAGAATGTGAGAAAGTAAGAAATTATTTATGATAAATTAAGATTATGTTCTAAATTTACCATTTTTTTTAAATAATTCGTTTTCAATTTTTTTTAATGATAAAATTATACATCAACGTTCAGTAATTTAGATGTAAAAATATTTTGAGGTTAGATTTCTCAGAAATAAATTTCCAGATATTTAATCTTCAAATTATTGTAATTAATATTTAATAAAACTTGTAAAATATAAAGCATTACCAAAAAAGTGATACTTTATAGTTTATTATATAATTTTTCCAAAATAACATTGAGGTTAGTTTTTTCAAAATATGTTAATATTTAAATTATTTGGATTAATATTTATTTTTGCAACAGAGCAAAACATTTGTTAAATGGTACAAAAAATTTATTTATAAGTGGTGTTGTTTATATGGCAAAAAAGTAGAATTAAATTAACATATATTCAGGTTATGTTTTTAAAAATATATTTCAGAACATGTAATATTTAATTTTTTTAAATTAAAATATTAAATATATGTTAGAGAACGAATTTTAGCAAAAACTAATGAAAATTGATAAACTTTTCTTTGTAATATGATGTTTTTAAAATCAGATTGAGGTTAGGTTTTTTCAAAAATCTATTTTTGGCACTGAAAACATGTGTAACTATATTCGATATATTCTATAGTTTGATACAAGAACATTAATTTGTATTTAGTATTGCTTAATATGATAATTTACGACAAAAAAAGTGAAATTATGTTAAAATATATTAAGGTTATGTTTTCTCAAAACATATTTTAGGCATGTAATCTTTAAATTATTTAAATTAATATATTAAAATATATGTTATAGAAGGAATTTTAGCAAAAACTTCATGAAAATTGATAAACTTTTCTTTATAATATGATTTTTTTCCAAAATTTGATTTAGGTTAGGTTTTTCAAAAATATATTTTCGGCCACAAAATATAAATCTATTAGTATTATTTTTTGGGATAAAATGACGAAACTTTTAGTAACTTATTATATATATATATGTTTTTGAGATCTAAAATTTTAGCTAAATTCAGAAAAATTCGGCAAAAAATTAAATTTATTAATTAAATTGATGTTAAATAGAAAATTTTAGAATAGTGAAATAATAAATAAATAATATTTCAATTTTAAAATATATATTTTTTAAAATATATATATATATATATATATATATATATTTTATTATTTTATCTTAGTTTGTTTATAAACCTTTAAAAGATTTATATTTGCTTTACTAATAACAATATTATTTCAAGATCAAGTAGAAATATTTGTGTACTTATTTTAGAATAATTTCTTTCTCATATGGCAACACTAATATGGTATTTTGATCTTGGTAGCATGAGTTTTGAACATGTAATTTTGAGGTTAGGCGAGTATATAAAAATAAATAAATATTTATAAAATAATTAAAAAAATAATGAAATTTATGAAAAAAGTAAAATATTTTGTACGTTTCATTAAAAAGTTCTAGTATTCTAATATAAAATAATAATAATATCGTTTGACGACCTGTGTGTACGAGTGTCGCCGATAGACGACATGATACTGAATATTTGAGTTTAACTTTGGCACTGGGTTGAATTATTGAGAAATCTAATTTGTTATTGTGATTTTTAATTTTATTTTAAAAGTGAAATTTTTAATTTTCAAATAAATTTTTGATTGATAATTGTAAAATATTTTTTAAGCGAAAAACAAAAAATATAATTGCATATAATTTTATTCATAATTTTGAAAGAAATCTTCAAAATTATTAACAATTAATTTTACTGGAAAATTATATATTAAAGTATTTTATATAATTACTATATCTCATATCTCGTTTATAATGACTAATATGTATTTAAATACACACCGATAAATCATCACGCTTAACCTCAAAACCAACTATCAAAACCACAAACTACCAACATTAAAACCACAAATTGCCAACTTCATAGCTATCACAAAGCCATATAATTAATATACATATATAATATGTTTTTAAATACGCATAATATATAAATTTATAATTAAGTATTATCAAATTTTAAATTATTTATAATTGGGTTTCGAATAAATCCAGATTGTGTAAGTAAATAAAACAAATAATATAGAAATTTTATAAGAATTAGTCGGATAAGACTTACCAGTTCCATTGACTCCAGAAGGCCTTATTCTGGCCATCGTAATGGCCTGGGCCTAAAATTTGGTCCAGAACTTGCTTTTCTTTGGCCCTGAAATTTTCTTTGCCGCCTCCTAGACGAGGTTTTGCATTTGCAGATCTAAGAGAAAAAAAAATAATAATAATAGTATATAATAAATAATAAAATAGTATATAGAACCTTCATGATTTTTTCTATTTAAATATAATTAAATATTCAAAAAGAAACAAAATTAATTTTTTTGCATCGAGTTTTAGTTTCTGCTTTTAACACTAGTATGAAGTTAGCCCTGCTAACCGCTGTGTGACAAACCTTAATAATTTTTTGAATCATAATTTTAAGTACTAACCAAAACGAAAATAATCTTATGTTAAATTTAAAAAGAAATGTATAAACCAAAACAAGTTATTAACTTCCCGTAGGGTAGTTATAGTAATAGGCCTTTCTCGACGTTTTAAAGGTTTCTGAACATTTTGGCAAACCTCAGAAACTAAATGGATGTGTGTGTGTGCGGATACAAATTTATCTGTCGACGATTTCAAGCGCACGGATCAACCGATTCGAATGATTCATTTTCCATTCGATTCCTATTGATAGGGAGATGTGCTGATTAGTTTTTGGCAAAGGCAGATCCAGCCTTACGGAGATACGGAGCAAAGAGTGCAGAAATTACAAATCGAGTTTTTGAGAGAACCGAGTATCGGATTTGAATAATCCAAAAAACATCAAATTTGTAATGATTGGGAAAAGAAGTGATTAGTTTTTGTCAAAGACAGGTCCCGTCATTTCGAAGATACCGAGCTAAATGTGCAAAAAATGGGAGTTTTTAAGTGAACTAAGCATCCGATTTGAATGATCTGAAAAACTTTCTGCTCGTATTGACAAAACAATTGCTTTTGAGGATAAAAAATTATTACATATTTGTTTTATTTTCCATAAAATATTTTTGTGATTTTGGATTAAAAATTCAAAAAATCGCCCAGGCTAAGCACAGTCTAAGAGCCACCCTGGTACAAATGTTTACCCGAGTGCGTTTAGACGTTTTATGCACTGGTGCACTTTTCCGAATTTGTGAAACTATTAAAAATGTGAAAATGCCGCCAAGCAAGCACAGTATAAGATAGAATGTCGCACAGAATATTTGCGAATGCGTTTAGACTGTGACTATACGGGAGCACTTTCCCAATTTTGTGTAAATATTTTTTGAAATTGAATTCGCAATGAAATGACGATTGTTAATGTTCTGGAGATAATTGATTTATGATTACATTTGATTTGCTCAGATATAACAAGATAGCAAAAATAATGAAAGTTACAGTATTTGTAATAATATATTTGAGAACGTTTAAAGTTTTTCGAATATTTCAGTACGGTACGGGAAGAATCCAGCAATTTGCCTTAAGGCACGATGCCATGCACCACTAGTTATTATTTGCAATATGGCAGAAAATTTATAAAACTAGTATGAGACTATATTCACGAACAAGTAAAATTATTAATTATTAAGGTAACTCACACAGAGTGTTTAATCAACAAAACAAAGCTTGCGAAAAAGCGAGTTTTTATATCGATTGTTTTCGTTGGATAAAATAATAAGTTTTCTTTAAACATTTTAATCAAGGTGTTGTGTAAATAATAAAATAATAAGTTTTCTGTTAATATATATATTATTTTTATTAAATTTTACTCACAAGCATGTGTGTAGACTTAGACATGTTATCAAAAGTAGGAGCAAACTAATGCTGTCCATCCCTGAAGATAAAGTGAAGAAATTCTTCTTCTTGAATCGAAGAATAGGCTTCGCCGATATTCTGAAAAGTGGAAAATATATAATTAAAAACGATATAAAAATATTGCAGACATTAATTATAAGCAGGATATTTTTTTAGCAAAAAAAACTTGTAAAGAAAATCTCAAAATTATTCGTCTCTTTGTTTAGGTTAACAGTTAAAACCAAGCTTCTAAATTATTATAGGCCTATGGAAAAATACTTTTTATAACGCTCAAATTTTTTTGCTTAATTTCATTTCTTTCTATTTTATCTCAGTTATTTTATTAAATTCAATGATTTTTTAATTTTCAGAAACTGACCTCGAGGAAAATTAAACCATTTTGACCTTATTCGTTTCGGACAATTTCTTTACCCGCCTACTAACTTTGTATTTTGGTAAAACCACTTTCAACGATGCCAAAATATGCCAATGTTTTAATTTTAGAATGACAACTCACGAGCAAAATTTTGAGGTTGACGAAAAAATAGGCGTTAAAAAATAATTTGCATAAAATAAATATTTGTTAAAAGTGTAAGTATAAATTATTACATAATATAAACCAGATAATAACAAAATATTTGGCTATGCACATTCTTGGCTAACTTTAATATTGTACACTGACATGTGGTAACACCAAAGGAAAAACAGTCTCAGAGTATCATTTCTGTCTCAATTTCGAAATTATATTCTCGTTGTAAAGTGTATTTATTGAAGTAAAACTTCTTTAGGCGTGGCTTGGGTGTAAATCCGTACAAATGCAACGAAAGAGCGTTACGCTCCAGTCGATTGCCAATGATTCGTCATTCGCTCTCGATGATATCATTTCTATACAGGTCGATTGTGATTAGTAGTCACGTATGTGAATAGAGATCTGTCGTTGTCAGGAAATCGGCATAGATAAATAAACATTTTAAAGTTACATCGTAGTACAAATCTTGATTTAATGAAAAATGCCTCCTGAATCACAAGAATATTTTACCCTGTTTCTTGAAAATAATAAAACAAATTAAACATTTGGGCCGTGTACTAAACGTAAGTTTATTGATTAGAAATTATTTCTATATTATTCGTAAATAAAAAGGAATTCTACTGACGACCAAACTAAAAATAAAAAAGGAGGGACACTCTACTGACGAGCAAAATAAAAATTAAATTCAAAAAGACTCTACTGATGATTAAATTAAAAATTAAAGAAAAATTGACTCTACTGACGAGCATACTGAAAGGGACTCTACTGACGACCAAATTAAAAATAAAAAAAAA
>NW_020539725.1:63300285-63316702 GCF_003426905.1 Ctenocephalides felis | reverse complement strand
AATAAGTTTTCTAAGTCAATTATAATAAAGAACATCATCGGATAGGATTCAACAAAAATAT
This sequence comes from Ctenocephalides felis, assembly GCF_003426905.1. Classification (NCBI taxonomy): domain Eukaryota; kingdom Metazoa; phylum Arthropoda; class Insecta; order Siphonaptera; family Pulicidae; genus Ctenocephalides; species Ctenocephalides felis. The sequence continues at coordinate 63,316,641 of NW_020539725.1, read as the reverse complement.
ACGCGTTAGAATTTTGAGGTTATTTTAAATTTACTAAAAAACATTGACAAAAGTTTTTAAATCAAACTACAAAACATTGACAAAAGTTTTTAAATCAAATTTGCAAAACCAAATGTCACGACAATCATGAAATTGTCGTTTTTAAACTGTAACAAGTACGTGAGCATGAGTTTTTTAGTTATTTAATTTTCTTTTTTAAACAAAATGAGTTTTCTAAGTAAATTTAATAATTATTACTAATAAAAAACATCATCGGATAAGAATCAACAAATATATACGCGTTAGATCTTGAGATTATTTTAATATTTACAACAAAAAATTAACAGAAGTTTTTTAAATCAAATTTGTAAAACCGAATGTCACGACAATCATAAAATTGTCGTTTTTAAACATGATATTTTTTTTTCAAGTTTTTTGGTTATTTTAATTTTTTTTTAAATAAAATGTATGATTTTGAATTAATTTTGTGAAATATATAAATTATAAATATAGCGGTTTTTTGATAATAATTTAATAATAATAATAATACTGACAAGGAGAACCTCAGGTTTATTTTTTTGAATTTCATGAAACTTTACATGGTAATCGATTTGATTGTCAGGACAAACCCCGTAAAATATTATAGGCCTGTGAGAAGTGGTTTAATTATAAAAAATAAATAAAGTTTTAAGAACTAGACAGTGTTGCATATAAATATGTCTGGGTAGCTCAATCAGTTTAAGAGATAAGCGATGGACAAAAAAAGTTATCTATTTCTTTTATAGAAGGTTAATACGTATAATATATGTACTTTTTGATTTGTTTCAAATGTATCAATTATTGTTGTAGTTAGTTAATAATGACAAATAGTTTTGCAATATTTACCTATCGAAAAATTATTTTTACAGATATTTTATAACCCTATTATTCATGAAACCAAATGTAAAAATTAGAAACAAGTGCTCAAACCAACAGAGATACCCAAATATATTAATACAGAACATTATATGCGCGCGGTCTATTTTTCGCAACTTTAATTAATTTTTAAAATTAAACCACTTCTCCTAGGACTATAATATTTTCAGGTGTACATTTTGACTATCACCTCTATCACCATGGAAAATTTCATCAAAATCCCGGCAGAATAACCCTCAGAGTCTCCTTGTGAGTTCGTCAAATCTCATCGAATAGGCATTAATATGCAAGCATTCATTTGAAACATTTTACACAGAAAGAAATCTAGTAAAGACCAAATGGTAAATCAAATTAACGACTCTAATAAAAATGTATATATATTATATATATATATATATATATATATATATATATATATATTTGTGTAATGAATTACTCAGAATTCAGTTCATCCAAACTAAATTTAACTTTAAATAAAAAACGCATAAACATCTGCATTTCGAAACGTTTGCTTTGATGTTAAAAATATTACATTCTTCGGAATGTAGGCAGTGATGAAAAATCTTTGAGTGACATAATTGTGCGTGACACATGTCAAATATTAACTGTTCACATGACAGATGTCACGGGAGGTGTCGGGTTATTTACGTTATTGTAAATGATTTTATAATTATATATATATATATATATATATATATATACATATAAATATGAAAATAGAGCTCGACATTATGTTAGGTATGCTAAAACTCAAAAACGACTGAACCGATTTGGCCAGTTTTAGTCTTGTAATATTTTTCGTAACCCGAGAATGTGAGAAAAGTAAGAAATTATTTATGATTAAATTAAGATTATGTTCAATAAATTTACCATTTTTTTTAAATAATTCGTTTGTCAATTTTTTTTAATGATAAAATTAAGTACATCAACGTTCAGTAATTTAGATGTAAAAATATTTTGAGATTAGATTTCTCAGAAATAAATTTCCAGATATTTAATCTTCAAATTATTGTAATTAATATTTAATAAAACTTGTAAAAATATAAAGCATTACCAAAAAAAGTGATACTTTATAGTTTATTATATAATTTTTCCAAAATAACATTGAGGTTAGGTTTTTTCAAAAATATGTTAATATTTAAATTATTTGGATTAATATTTATTTTTGCAACAGAGCAAAACATTTGTTAAATGGTACAAAAAATTTATTTATAATGTGTTTGTTTATGGCAAAAAAGTAGAATTAAATTAACATATATTCAGGTTATGTTTTTAAAAAATATATTTCAGAACATGTAATATTTAATTTTTTTAAATTAAAATATTAAATATATGTTAGAGAACGAATTTTAGCAAAAACTAATGAAAATTGATAAACTTTTCTTTGTAATATGATGTTTTTAAAATCAGATTGAGGTTAGGTTTTTTCAAAAATCTATTTTTTGCACTGAAAACATGTGTAACTATATTCGATATATTCTATAGTTTGATACAAGAACATTAATTTGTATTTAGTATTGCTTAATATGATAATTTACGACAAAAAAAGTGAAATTATGTTAAAATATATTAAGGTTATGTTTTCTCAAAACATATTTTAGGCATGTAATCTTTAAATTATTTAAATTAATATATTAAATATATGTTATAGAAGGAATTTTAGCAAAAACTTCATGAAAATTGATAAACTTTTCTTTATAATATGATTTTTTTTAAAATCAGATTGAGGTTAGGTTTTTCAAAAAAAAGTATTTTCGGTCACAAAATTTAAATTTTGTATTATTTTTTGTGATAGAATGACGAAACTTTTAGTAACATGTTGTATATATGTTTTTGAGATCTAAAATTTTGGCCAAAAGCAGAAAAATTGGGCAAAACGCGCCCAAAAAAAGTTGGGGTCGTTTAATTAAATAGAATATTTTAGAATAGTGAAATAATAAAAAAATAAATATATTGTATATATATATATATATATATATATATTATATTATAAAATTTTAATATGTTTATAAATCTTTTAAAGATTTATATTTACTTTACTAATAACAATATTATTTCAAGATCAAGTAAAAATATTTGTATTTAGGTTATAATAATTTCTTTCTCATATGGCAACACTAATTTAGTATTTTGATGTTGGTAGCGTGAGTTCTGAAGATATAATTTTAAGGTTAGGTGAGTATATATAAATAAATAAATATATATAAAATAAATTTAAAAAAATGATATTTATGAAAAAAGTCAAATATTTTGTACGTTTTATTAAAAAGTTTTAGTATTCTAATATAAAATAATAATAATATCGTTTAACGACCTGTGTGTACGAGTGTCGCCGATAGACGACAATAGTTAAATTATTAAAAAATCTAATTTGTTATTGTGATTTTTAGTTTTATTTTAAAAGTAACAGATTGATAATTGTGAAATTAAGTAAATTAAGTAAAATTAACTAAAATTAAATTGTAATTTTTTTAGGCAAAAAAACAAAAAAGAAAAGAAAAGAAATCTTCAAAATTATTAACAATTAATTTTACTGGAAAATTATATATCAAAGTATTTTATATAATTACTATATCTCGTTTTATAATGACTAATATATATTTAAATACAACACCGATAAATCATCACGCTTAACCTCAAAACCAACTATCAAAACCACAAACTACCAACATTAAAACCACAAATTGCCAACTTCATAGCTATCACAAAGCCATATAAAATTAATATACATATACATATATGTTTTAAATACGCATAAATATATAAATTTATAAATAATAATTATCAAATTTTAAATAAAAAATAATTGGGTTTCGAATAAATCCAGATTGTGTAAATAAATAAAAAAATAATTTAAAAATTTTATAAGAATTAGTCGGATAAGACTTACCAGTTCCATTGACTCCAGAAGGCCTTATCCTGGCATCGTAATGGCCAGGGCCTAAAATTTGGTCCAGAACTTGCTTTTCTTTGGCCCTGAAATTTTCTTTGCCGCCTCCTAGACGAGGTTTTGCATTTGCAGATCTAAAAGGAAAAAAAAAGCACAATGAAATATATAATAATAATGCTAAACTGTGTGTGACAAACCTTAATAATCTAGTTACACATTTGAAAAGATTTTTGAAAAAACCTAACCTCAATCTGATTTCAAAAATATCATTATAAAAGAGAGTATATCAATTTTCATTACTTTTTGCTAATATTTATTCTATAACATTTATTTAATATATTAATTTGAATAATTTAAAGATTAAATGTCTAGAAATATATTTTAAAAAACATAACCTCAATATATTTTATTTTAATTTTTACTTTTTTTGTCGTAAATTATTATATTAAGCAATACTAAATACAAAATAATGTTCTTGTATCGAATTTAAAAATATATGTAATGGTAAGGTAATAGTTACACATGTTTTCAGTGCAAACAATAGATTTTTGAAAAAACCTAACCTCAATCTGATTTTAAAAATATCATATTATAAAGAAAAGTATATCAATTTACATAACTTTTTGCTAATATTTATTCTATAATATGTATTTAATATATTAATTTAAACAATTTAAAGATTACATGTCTAAAAATATGTTTTGAAAAAACATAATATCAATATATTTTAATTTAATTTTACTTTTTTGTCGTAAAAATCACATTGTAAATAAAAATTTTGTACCATTTTGCAACTGTTTTGTTGTGTTACAAAAAAATTAAATAATAATTCAAATATTTTAAATATTAACATATTTTGGAAAATCAATGTGATTTTGAGGAAATTATATTATAAACTAAAGTCATGTAATCACTGTTTAGTTGTTTTCAGTAATGCTTTATTGTTTTTTAAATATTATTAATTAAACCATAATAAATATCTTAGAATATCTACGAAATAAAAATTTGAGATTTTCAATAAAAAATTATATAATCTATTCTTTCCTCAGATAACCTCTGTGTGACAAACCTTAATAATATTAAAATTCATAATTTTGAGTACTGACTAAAATGAAAACTAATGGTGTATGGCATCGTGCCTTAAGGCAAATTGCTGGTACTTTCCGTCCCAAAATGAAATAATTGAGAATAAAATGTAGTTAAAAAAAATTTTTTTTTGAATATTAAAAAAAAGTGAAACAAAAACATGTTTTTCTCCAAAAGCAATCATTTCGTCTACACAAGCAGCATGTTTTTTTTGAATCATTCAAATTGGATAATTGATTCTCTCAAAAACTGCCATTTTTCGCATATTTAGCTCCGTAACCTCCCTTAAATTTATTAAAAAATGAACAAACTAAAACAAATTATTATATTTTTTTGTAATATTGACATAATTGACATAGAATTTATAAAACTAGTATGAGGCTATATTCACGAACAAGTACGATAATTAATTATTAAGGTATTTCACACAGAGGGTTAAATCAACAAAATAAAAGCTTGCAAAAAACGACTTTTTATATCGATTCTTTTCGACGAACAAAATAATAAGTTTCTTTTATATTATTTTTAATTAAATTTTACTCACAAGCATGTGTGTAGACTTAGACATGTTATCAAAAGTAGGAGCAAACTAATGCTGTCCATCCCTGAAGATAAAGTGAAGAAATTCTTCTTCTTGAATCGAAGAATAGGCTTCGCCGATATTCTGAAAAGTGGAAAATATATAATTAAAAACGATATAAAAATATTGCAGACATTAATTATTAAGCAAGATATTTTTTTAGCTATAAAAATCTTGTAAAGAAAATCTCAAAATTATTTGTTTTTGTTTTTGGGTTAATAGTCAAAACCATACTCATAAATTAAAATAGGTCTATGGAAAAAGCATTTACTAATGTTTAGATTTTTTTCTGAATTTCATTTCTTTCTATTTGATTCCAGTTATTTCAATGAAATTCAAAATTTTGTTTAATTTTCAGAAAATTAAACCATTTTGATTTTATTCGTTTCGGACAATTTCTTTCCCGCCTACTAATTTTGTATTTTGATAAAACCACTTTCAACCGGTGCCAAAATATGCCAATGTTTTAATTTTAGAATGACAAGTCATGAAATAAATTGCATTAAAATGTTTGTTAAAAGTATAAGTAGAACTACACAATACATAGTAATGAAACTTTTATATTTATATTTATATTACGGATACAGGATTAAATTTAATAATTACAGAAAATAAATTATCTTAATTGAGTTAATAACAATAAAAATACAACCATTAAACAATATTAAGCCTAACATTAGTATTATCTAATACAATAACTTGAAGAAAAAAATGTTATAAAATTCAAATAGTTTAATTAAGGCTTAATATTATGCACATTCTTGGCTAACTTCAATAGTGTACACTGTCATGTGGTAACACCAAAAAAAAAAAAAAAACAGTCTAAGTCTAATTTCTGTCTCAATTTCAAAATTATATTCTCGTTGTAAAGTGTATTTATTGAAATAAAACTTCTTTAGGCGCGACTAGAGTGTAAATCCTTACAAATGCAACGGAAGTGCGTTACGGCAGAGTCTAGTGCCAATGATTGGTCATTCGTTCTCGATGATATCATTTCTATACGGGTCGATTGTGATTAGTCGTCGTGTGTGTGACTAGAGATCTGTCATTGTATGCGTACCGATATCAACAAGAAAATAGGCATAGATAAATAAACATTTTAAAGTTACATCATAGTACAAATCTTGATTTAATGAAAAATGTCTGAATCTGAAGAATATTTTACCCTGTTCCTTGAAAATAATAAAACAAAATTAAACATTTGTGCCGTGTACTAAACGTAAGTTTATTGATTATAAATTATTTCTATATTATTCGTAAATAAAAAGGGACTCTACTGGCGACCAAACTGAAAATGAAATCAAAAATGGACTCTACTGATGATTAAATTAAAAATTAAAGAAAAATAGACTCTACTGACGAGCAAAACTAAAAATAAAAAAAAAATAAACTTTAGTGATAATTAAATTAAAAATTAAAGAAAAAGGGGACTCTACTGACGAGCAAAATTGAACATGAAAGAAAAAGGGAATCTACTGACGAGCAAAACTAAAAATAAAAGAAAAATAAACTCTATTGATGATTAAATTAAAATTAAAGGTAAAAGGGACTATACTGACAAACATACTGAAAGAGACTCTACTGACGAGCATACTAAAAAACAAAAATAAAAAGGGACTCTACTGACGACCAAACTAAAAATGAAAAAGGGAAGGGGACTCTACTGACGAGTAAAATAAAAATAAAATACAAAGAGACTCTACTGATGATTAAATTAAAAATTAATGAAAAATGGACTCTACTGACGAGCAATCTAAAAATAACATTAAAAAGGGACTCTACTGTCAAGCAAAACTAAAAATAAATTCAAGAACGGACTTGTAGTTTGAAGTTGTTAAAATGGAAAATATTTTTTAGGCAAGACAGATATTACAGCTGTTCAAAGAATGAGGATAAAAAAATACATGCAGTCAATGAATGTATGTTAATTGTAATTGCATGAAGTTCTTCAAACACAATTACATGAAGTTGCAAAAACAATATATTTGTTTAGGCGTTGTTTAACATAATCCACTGTGTGAACGAATATTATAGAATTTATCAATTCCGCAATTACTTCATTTCTCGAATGAAGGTTCAAGTCCTAAATGCTAATTAAAATGACAAACCGATCATGTCGAATTTGAAGTATGACTTTAATTACATTATTATTTTTACACATTATACATATTTAATGCTATTATAAATATATAATTTATAATTTATCATTATATAAATGTGTATAATGGTTGAAACTAATAAATGTGTGCATCACGAGTGTTAGCATATTACTAATAAACATTATTTAAAATTGTTATATGATGTATTTATTGCCATCTTGTACAAAAGCAAAAAAGTATTACTTAAATCGCGTGTGAAACTTACGCGCACTCTTTTTTTTCTATATAGCATTTTATTTGTTATGATATCTGGGGATAAGCTAGTACTTTTATATCCGCATCAAATAAATATAAAAATACCATTCACCAACCTTTACACTTAACATGTCTTTTGTACAGAAATTCCGCAAAAAACATTTTTAACTTAGAATCAAACTCAAAATAACTGTTATCCGCCAAATCAAATATTAATCTATCCCGAATTTCACAAAAATAACAATATTTCTGTCGGTCGCGCCACATTTTGTTCCCAGACGTCTCATTAAATCACTACGACTACACTTTCCGCTAAAACTGTCGTAAATTTAACGGCCGCTAAAACTCATTTATCACAACGATTGAAAACATTTGTCAAAATGACCAGATAATGGTTATTTAAGAAGAGGACTTTTAAAAATAAATAGAAATAGGAATAGACATTTTCACGGTCGAATTAAACCGCTATATATGTATATAGCCATATTGATTTAACCGTCTGTGTGAGATGCCTTAAGAATTAATAATCTCATTTACTCGTGAATATAGCTCCATTGCAAACTAGTGGTGTATGGCATCGTGCCTTGAGGCAAATTGCTGGAACTTCCCGTAATAAAATAAAATTTAACTAGTTGTGTATGGCGTCGTGCCTTAAAACGAATTGCTGGAACTTCCCGTACCGTAATGAAATATTCGAGAAATTTTAAACGTTTTCAAATATATTATTACACAAATACTGTAACTTTCATTATTTTTGCTATCTTATTGTTATATCTGAGCAAATCAAATGTAAATCATAAATCAACTTATCTTCAGAACATTAACAATCGTCATTTGATTTCGAAGTCAATTTAAAAAAAATAGCTGCCTAATTTACACAAAAGTTAGAAAAAGTGCTTCCGTATAGTCACAGTCTAAACGCATTTGCAAATAAATCTGTGCGACATTTTCACTTATACTGTGCTTAGCTTGGCGGCATTTTCACATTTTTCAATTGTTTTTCGTTTTAACAAAATTGGAAAATAAAAAAAGATGTAATATTTTTATCTTCAAAATTCGAAAATCGAAAATTAAAATTTTTGCATTTTTCGACGTTTTGAAGGTTTCTGAACATTTTGGCATACCTCACAAAAAATGGATGTCGCAAATTTCTAAACGAGCAAAATAGATAGGAAAAAAATTCTCAAAATAAGGACTCTACTGACTAGCAAACTCTTTCAGAATGACAATGAAAAAAAATAAATAGGAAAAAAAATTTCAAAATAAGGACTCTACTGACGAACAAACTTTGTTTCAAAATGCCAAAGAAAAAAAATAGGTAGAAGAAAATTCTCAAAATGGACTCTACTGACTAGCAAATTATATTTCACAATATCAAAAAAGAAAAATAGATGGGATAAAAATTTCTCAAAATCGGGACTCTACTGACTAGCAAACTTTGTATCAAGATGACAAAGAAGAAAAATTAATGGGATAAAATTTCCCAAAATAAGGACTTTACTGACGAGCAAATTTTATTTCAAAATGCCTAATTGTAAGATGAAAAATAGATAAGATAAAATTTCTCAAAATAAGTACTCTACTGACGAACAAACTTTGTTTCAAAATGCCAAAGAAAAAAAATAGATAGGAGAAAATTTCTCAAAATAAGGACTCTACTGACGAACAAACTTTGTTTCAAAATGCCAAAGAAAAAAAATAGATAGGAGAAAATTTCTCAAAATAAGGACTCTACTGACGAACAAACTTTGTTTCAAAATGCCAAAGAAAAAAAATAGATAGGAGAAAATTTCTCAAAATAAGGACTCTACTGACGAGCAAACTTTGTTTCAAATTTCTGAAGGAGAAAAAATATATGGGAAAAAATTTCTCAAAATAAGGACTCTACTGACTAGCAAACTTTCTTTCAAAACGCCAAAGAAGAAAATAAATAGAAATATATAAATATATATTATTATTATAAAAATGCTAAAAATATGATTTTATCTCAACAAATAAATATCTATAACTGACCATTACTATTTTGACTCGTAACAGGATATTGTGTAAAACTTCGTTTAGTTTATAATAATATTTATTTAATTTCAAAATAAGAATGCTATGTGTTTATACTATAGATTGATTCTCTCTATATTTACGAAAACAGATGTTTTGTTCCCGTGCCAAATCCGTCCCATGTTGCACATGGTGATGTTCTGTTTTGAAATCTGTAAAGACTTCTAGATTAATTATCATTTAATTGATTTGTTGAAGTTCTAGTAATTAACTCGTAATTATATACATAGCATTCGATTAGTAATGGATAGGTATTAATTGGTTGCAGTTGGGTAACACCAATTGCATATGGTAAGAGTTTTTGTTTGGGTAACACCAAATATCAGGCAACACTTTTTTTTAAATATGGATAGACGTAGGGTTTTGTATTATATACGTAGAGAACTATGTTATATTTGAATCTTCCTTGCCTTAGAGTCCATGTTTCTGATCTGTACAGAACAAAATTTAAAAAAAATCTAAAATTTGAAACAAAGTTTGCTCGTCAGTAGAGTCCTTATTTTGAGAAGTTTTATCCCGTCAATTTTTCTTCTTCTTTGTCATCTTGATACAAAGTTTGCTCGTCAGTAGAGTCCTTATTTTGACAAATTGTATTCCATCAATTTTTCTCCTTTGGAAATTTAAAACAAAGTTTGCACGTCACTAGAGTCCTTATTTTGAATAATTTTATCTCATCTATTTTTCTTCTTAGGCATTTTAAAACAAAGTTTGCTCGTCAGTAGAGTCCTTATTTTGAGAAATTTTCTCCTATCTATTTTTCTTCTTTGTCATCTTGAAACAAAGTTTGCTCGTTAGTAGAGTCCTTATTTTGAGAATTTTTTTCCATCTATTTTTTCTCCTTCGGAAATTTGAAACAAAGTTTGCTCGTCAGTAGAGTCCTTATTTGAGAAATTTTTTCCCATCTATTTTTTCTCTTTGGGAAATTTGAAACTAAGTTTGCTCGTCAGTAGAGTCCTTATTTGAGAATTTTTTTCCCATCTATTTTTTCTCCTTGGGAAATTTGAAACTAAGTTTGCTCGTCAGTAGAGTCCTTATTTGAGAAGTTTTATCCCGTCAATTTTTCTTCTTCTTTGTCATCTTGATACAAAGTTTGCTCGTTAGTAGAGTCCTTATTTTGACAAATCGTATTCCATCAATTTTTCTCCTTTGGAAATTTAAAACAAAGTTTGCTCGTCACTAGAGTCCTTATTTTGAATAATTTTATTTCAACTATTTTTCTTCTTAGGCATTTTAAAACAAAGTTTGCTCATCAGTAGAGTCCTTATTTTGAGAAATTTTCTCCTATCTAATTTTCTTTTTTGTCATCTTGAAACAAAGTTTGCTCGTCAGTAGAGTCCTTATTTTGAGATTTTTTTTCCATCTATTTTTTTTCCTTCGGAAATTTCAAACAAAGTTTGATCGTCAGTAGAGTCTTTATTTTGAGAAAAAAAATTCTATCTATATTTCTCCTTGGAAAATTTGAAACTAAGTTTGCTCGTCAGTAGAGTCCCTATTTTGAGAAATTTTGATACAAAGTTTCCCAGTCAGTAGAGTCCTTATCTTGATAAATATTTTCCTATCTATTTTTCTCCCTTGGAAATTTGCAACAAAGTTTGCTTGTCAGTAGAGTCCCTATTTTGAGAAATTTTGATACAAAGTTTCCCAGTCAATAGAGTCCTTATCTTGATATATATTTTCCTATCTATTTTTCTCCCTTGGAAATTTGCAACAAAGTTTGCTTGTCAGTAGAGTCCCTATTTTGAGAAATTTTGATACAAAGTTTCCCAGTCAGTAGAGTCCTTATCTTGATATATATTTTCCTATCTATTTTTCTCCCTTGGAAATTTGCAACAAAGTTTGCTAGTCAGTAGAGTCTTTATTTTGAGAAATTTGGCATTTTAAAACAAAGTTTGCTCATCAGTAGAGTCCTTAGTCTGAGTAATTTTTTCCTATCTAATTTTCTTCTTTGTCATCTTGAAACAAACTTTGCTCGTCAGTAAAGTCCTTATTTTGAGAAATTTGGATTTTGATACAAAGTTTCCCAGTTTGTAGAGTCCTGGTTTTTAAAAAAAAAAATTCAATCAAATTTTCTCCTTTGGAAATTTGCAACAAAGTTTGCTCGTCAGTAGAGTCCTTATTTTGAAAATTTTTTGCATCTATTTTTCATTTTTGGCATTCTGAAACAAAGTTTGCCGGTCGGTAGAGTCCTCATATTGAGAATTTTTTTTTCATCTATTTTTCTCCTTATAGTCCTTGTCTCTGATCCGTATAGAGCGTATTTTTTTCCTATAAGCTTCTTTGACAAATTTAATGGTGTTTTGAGAAATGGTCAAGGATTATTATATAGTCATTGCAAAGCGTATTGTTGTCTGTTCATTTATTTATTGCAGTCTCATTTTGTAATGATATTAGGCATCCTTCGCTAAATCTTCTTCTAAATAAGTTACTTTTGAAATGTAAGATCGTGGGATTGAGAAAATCAATATTGTATTTGAGGTCATTGATGTGTTCTGCGAGCATGGTTTTGTATTGGTTTTTGTTTTTGGAATTGCTTTTATGTTGTGATATTCTTTTGATTTACAATTTAGATAATTAAGCTTACAGACTAGTTTACTAAGGTTTTTTGGGTTAAATTTGGATTTTAATTTAAAAAGATTAGAGAGAGTGTTTTCGGAAGTACAAACTACCCTAATATTATTTTTGCTGAAAAGTTTTCTCCACGGGTAATGCAAGTCTTTCATAAAAGGTAAACTTTTCTAAGGTCTTTTATAAAGGTAAATGAAGTTTGCTCGTCGGTGGAGTCTATATATTTAGAATCCATGTCTCTAATCTGTGCAGAGCCGTATTCCATATTTAGCAAACACATCCATTTGCTAGTCAGTAGAGTCCTTTTCCAGTGCAATAAACTAATAGTTTGATAGTAAGTCATATTCAATTCCATTGAGCCCATGTCTCTGATCCCAATAAAGACATAGTTTGAATATAGTGTTAAGTTTATTTTACAAGTCGAAATTCCAGTAGAGTTCCTTTTTTATGTCATATTTAAAATATAGAAAATAATAAATGTATCATTTTTCTCGAAATTTTAGACCCTTATATATATATATATATATATATATATAAATATATAAAATCCTCAAGATATATATATATATATATATGTATATATATATATATATATATATATATCCCTTATCAATCTCCGGTACCAGGAAACGATTTAGATATGTGCCCCATTTAACCGTCAGCGGAGCACCCTGTCTCTTTTGTCATAATGAGACATGAGTATCGCATTAAATGGTGATTCCGATCACTTGTGATTTTATTTGTGTCGATTTGTGAATGTGATTCGATCACTATTTAACGACTTTGCCAACTATATAATTAACGAAACAATTCGAGTGAATCAATCGTAGAAGAAATGGCGATGACATTTCGTAATTAAATAGAATAGACTCTTGACGAGATGTAAATAGATTTAGAATATAATATAATAGGATATATATATATATATATAAAGGACACAAAATCTAAATTTTTGACATTTCAGAACTTAACGACAATCCTAACCTAAAAAATATGTTTTTCAAATTTTTAATTTATCTTTCAATTTTGGTGTAAACTAATGAATGCACTATATATAAAACATCTGCAACTCAAATACTTGATATAAAAATGCATTCATAATTCTTTAATTACAAATTTAACACAAACGTTGACAGAAGTTATGAATCAAAATGTCTAAACTCGACAAATTGATTTTCACAATTATTTATGAGCATTAGTGTATAATAATAATTCCAATATGTAAAGCTGAATGATAAATAAAGTACTATATACCTAAACTGACCTTAATTGAACAAATAATCCGTATTTTAGCAGAAACCGGCATTTGGAGTTTCACACTTGCAAATAATTCAAATCATAACTTAACACTTTGAATTTCGTAAATATAACTAAATATAACAATAGATAATAATAACTTTAATTACATAAATATAATAACTTTAATCATCCTGAATCGATCCTTAATACACTAAAAAACTTTATTAAATAAATTTTTATGAAGTGACAGGAGCGAGTGGCCGACATTTTGAATTTTTAACACAAGTTCACAAACTTCAAAATTGTTTTGAATTGTTTATGAAAAATAAATTAAATCAATACAGTGATTGAACAAATTAAAAACTAACATTATAGAAACATACTAAAATTAGCTAATTTATTTTAATGAATAATTATTATGAACAATTGAATTTGATTTGCACAATGACACAAATGTACTGACTACAGCAAGTGACTGCTTGTCAAACTGTTTTTAGAAAGAAATATTTTTCGATAATGTTTGTAAATATCTATATTAGGTATATAAAATAAACTTTTAATAATATATATAATTATAAATTCGCTATTAGTACGTTAATATAAATAAAATTATGAATTCCAAACAGATTTGACATTTTGAATTTCGCATAACTCAACAACTTCACGTTGTTGAGAATGACAGCTTTTAATTGTCAATATTTTTTACTTATATTTGTAAATATCAAAACTAGGAGTATAAAATAAATATTTAATATATAAATATGCTGTTAATAAGTTAATAAACAGTTAATTGCAAAAAGTCCAAAAAGATTTTCACGATTTGAATTTCTCGATAAACTCGCCAGCCAACTTCAAGTCGTTGACGATGACAGTTCAAACCTCTCAACGGACATGATTTGAATTTCTAAAATATAATTTTAGATTAATTTTCCGACCCTATGACTCTGACTATGTCCTCTGTCCATTTATCCGCCTTTCTGACCACCGTACACGAGTAATAAATAGATCAGACAACTCCCGACAGATAGAAAAAGAGTAAAACCGAAATAGTTGGACAATTTCCAAGAGAAGACAAGTTCTCCTCTGGTTGAGTTTAGTTTAGTTGAACGTTCTCTTTATGTCCTCCAAGTAATTTGGTGCGATATCATTTTATTAGTTTTGCAGAATACTAGAAAGAGAATTAGTCAAGTCGAAATATATTATTCGGGTCTGTCAAAATAAATTATATTTTGTGTGGTCTGATGGTTTTTGAATAATGTAGAATTTACATATGTTTATGATGTCCTAAGAATCCTAATAATAATTATTTGAAAATAGTACGTAGAATGCATTTTTTTTTATTTTTTTATATAATCGATTAGCTTCGTTAAATTTATAAGGTAAATTAATGTGTACTTATTATTTAAAAATTTGAAGTTGAAAACTGTCTTTCTCAACAACGTGAAGTTGGTCGCTGTGGTAGTTGTAAAATTCAAAATGTCAAAAATTTGTTCGGATTTCATAATTATTTTATTTATTAACGTACTAAAAGCGTATTTATATATCAAAAGTTTGTCTCATATTTCCATTCTAACTATTTACAACTATTTGAAAATATTTTTTTCTGAAAATCACTTTATCGAATTGACACTTTTCGGTCATACATTTCTGTCGATGTGCAAAATAAATTTAAATTTAATTTAAATAATATTTAAATTAAATAGCTAATTTTACGTACGTTTATATAATTTTAGTCTTTAATTTGTTCAAACACTGTATTGATTATATTTAATTATAATAAACAATTTAAACCAATTTTAAACTTTATAAAGTTGTGTTCAAAAATTCAAAATGTCCGCCGCTCGCTCCTGTCACTTCATAATTATTTGTTAAATAAAGTTTTTAAGTGCATTAAGGATTGATTCACGATAATTAAAGTTATTGTTATATTTATGTAATTATGTATTTATAAGTTATGTATTGTTATATTTAGTTTTGTTTACGAAATTCAAAGTGTTAAGTTATGATTTGAATTATTTGAAAGTGTGAAATTCCAAATGCCGATTTGGAAATAAAATTCGGATTATTTGTTTATTAGGTCAGTTTAACTATATAGTATTTATTTTATTATTTAGCTTTACATATTAGAATTATAATTATACACGAATACTCATGAATAATTGTGAAAATCAATTTGTCAAGTTTAGACATTTTGATTCATAACTTCTGTCAACGTTTGTGTTAAACTTGCAATTAAAAGATTATCAATGTATTCATTTATAAAGTATTTGATTTGTAGGTGTTTTATATATATTGCATTTGATAGTTTGTACCAGAACAGAAAAATAATTTGAAAATTGCAAAAAATAAAATTTTTTGAGGTTAAAACTGTCAATAAGTTTTTGAAACATATTGCTTCACATGTTTTAAAAACTTATTGACAGTTCTAACGGTTCTAACCTAAAAATTTTTTTTTTTGCTTTCTAAAGAAACTTACTTTAAAGTTGTAAAACAAAAGAATAAATCATTTTATGCATACTTGATATATATATAAAAAAATGATTAATTGAAAAATGTGTATTTGCACTTGGTGAATTTTTCTTTTTCTGAACCTTTAGTCTTATTGTAGTATCTTTAGTTTAAAGACAAGTCTTTGTAAAAAAAACTGCTAATTATGAATTTCTTCTATTGCAACATTAATTGAAAATATATGA
>NW_020539725.1:63275884-63299285 GCF_003426905.1 Ctenocephalides felis | reverse complement strand
CTTTACTTATGCTATTACTAACTTTAGAACTATTTGCTTTCATAACTCAAACTATTTTTTATTTTATATATTATCTCATATATTTTATTCTATTTTATGATTATTCTAAAAATATATATTTGGTGAAGTAAAACTTCTTAGGAAGCAATTCAATCTTTGTCAAATGAGCAAGTCAGAAATGAATCTCATTTTAAGGTTATTTCGTTACGCAAAGAGACAAAGATATTTTACGTAGTGACAGAAATAGAGAGCTATACATGTCGATTTTTTAAAATAAACATGAATATTAGAAAGAGAAGGCTATAGATGTAGATTTTCAAAAATAAGCAGAAATATTAGAAAGAGAAAGCAATACATGTCGATTTTTAAAAAATAAGCAGGAATATTAGAAAGAGAAAGCAATACATGTAGATATTTAAAAAATAAGCAGAAATATTAGAAAAAAAGAGCTGTACATGTCGATTTTTTCAAAAAAAACGGAAAATTCGAAAGAGAAGGCTATATATGTAGATTTTTCAAAAATAAGCAGAAATATTAGAAAGAGGAGCTATACATTTGATTTTATCGTAAGAGCAAAAGAGACAAACGTATACGCAACGAAAGGCGTTACGTGGTTAGAGAAAGAGAGAACTGTAGAATTTGAAATGTCACCAAATCACCAGGCTCTCTTCTTTCTGTCTTTCACATTGTATATCCAAATTTTCTACTTTTTACAACCTTTTTCCCAAAAAAACGAATCAAACCAAGACGCAAAACGTTAGCAAATACTTCAACCCCTAACCTTATATCACTTACAATTAGTATAAATCTCATCGCATCGAAAACATATAAATAAATATTATATTTATATAAAAAGCGAAACAAAACAAAAACAAATCTCTGGCACAAGCGTTCAGCAAATGACAATGAATGATATAAAACAAATTCAGCCCAATTGCGTTTTGTGAAGTATCATAAAATTTTTTTTTATTATTATTATTAATAAACTAAAATAAAATAATAATAAATAAAAAAAAACCCTTCTATCTGTGACTTACCATCTTGATATCGCTGATTGTGGCAATGCTTCTTACGAACAGGTTTATGCGTACGATAGCAGGGCCATCTGTGTATCATTCATTGAACTAGTGTATTTCGAAACTCAAAATGTGATAGATTGATAGATATTGTCAACAGATGGTGGTAAATAAATTATTGATGTAAGTAAATTAGTGTAATAGTCCTTGGTTAATAAGGGTAAAAATTGTTATGCAGAATTTTTTGGCAAATAATTACTTGGCGCCTGATACATTTTATGTAGTTTTTGTAAATTTTATTGTTGTAAAATATTTTAAAAATAATAGTTGGAAGTTGTAATTATCTCATCAAATAGTTCGAATATGCTAGAATTATTTGGTTATTTTAATATTTAACAACAAAAAATTAACGGAAGTTTTTAAATCAAATTTGTTAAAACCGAATGTCACGACAACCATGAAATTGTCGTTTCTAAGCAAGATTTTACTGTAACAAGTACGTGAGTATTAGTTTTTTTGTTATTTTAATTTTTTTTGAAACAAAATGAGATTTGTTAAACAAGATGAGATCAAAAGATAGGGTTCGACAAACATAAACGCGAGATCTTGAGATTATTTTAATATTTACAACAAAACATAGACAAAAGTTTTTAAATCAAATTTGTAAAACCGAATGTCACGACAATCATGAAATTGTCGTTTTTAAATAAGCAATTACTTGGCGCCGGATTTATTTGAAGTAGTTTTTATAAATTTTATTGTTGTAAAATCATTTAAAAATAAAAGTAGTAAGTTGTAACCATATTATCGGATAGGAAACAATATGCAAGAATTATTTTTTTAATTTTTTTTAAGTATTTAAAAAATAAAATGGCTGGTTTAGGTTAAGCAAAATAATTTATAATGAGTTTTCTAAGTCAATTATAATAAAGAACATCATTACGTAAGATTTACCAAACACATACGCGTTAGATTTTGAGATTATTTTAATATTTACAACAAAAAATTAACAGAAGTTTACAACAAAAGTTTTTAAATCAAATTTGTAAAACCGAATGTCACGACGATCATGAAATTGTCGTTTCTAAGCAAGATTTTACTGTAACAAGTACGTGAGTATTAGCTTTTTTGTTATTTTAATTTTTTGTAAAACAAAATGAGATTTCTAAATCAATTATAATAAAGAACATCATCAGATAGGATTCAACAAACATAAACGCGAGATTTTAAGGTTATTTTAATATTTACAACAAAAAAATTAACAGAAGTTTACAACAGAAGTTTTTAAATCAGTTTTGTAAAACCGAATGTCCAACAATCATGAAATTGTCGTTTTTAAACTGTACCAAGTACGTGAGCATTACTTTTTCGGTTATTTTAATTTTTTTAAACAAAATGAGTTTTCTAAGTCAATTTAATAATAAATAATAAAAAAAAAATTATCGGATAGGATTCAACAAATATATACGCGTTTGATTTGAGATTGTTTTAATATTTACAACAAAAAATTAACAGAAGTTTACAACAGATGTTTTTAAATCAAATTTGTAAAACCGAATGTCACGACAATCATGAAATTGTTTCTAAGCAAGATTTCACTGTAACAATACGTGAGTATTAGTTTTTTGGTTATTTAATTATTTTTTTAAACAAATGAGTTTTCTAAGTCAATTATAATAAAGAACATCATCGGATAGTATTCAATAAATATATACGCGTTAGATTTTGAGATTATTTTAATATTTACAACAAAAAATTAACAGAAGTTTACAACAAAGTTTTTAAATCAAATTTGTAAAACCGAATGTCACGACGATCATGAAATTGTCGTTTCTAAGCAAGATTTTACTGTAACAAGTACGTGAGTATTAGTTTTTTTGTTATTTTAATTTGTTTTTTAAACAAAATAAGTTTTCTAAGTCAATTATAATAAAGAACATCATCGGATAGGATTCAACAAAAATATACGCGTTAGATTTTGAGGTTATTTTAATATTTACTACAAAACATTGACAAAAGTTTTTAAATCAAATTTGCAAAACCGAATGTCACGACAATCATGAAATTGTCGTTTTTAAACTGTAACAAGTACGTGAGCATGAGTTTTTTAGTTATTTAATTTTCTTTTTTAAACAAAATGAGTTTTCTAAGTAAATTTAATAATTATTACTAATAAAAAACATCATCGGATAAGAATCAACAAATATATACGCGTTAGATCTTGAGATTATTTTAATATTTACAACAAAAAATTAACAGAAGTTTACAACAGAAGTTTTTAAATCAAATTTGTAAAACCGAATGTCACGACAATCATAAAATTGTCGTTTCTAAGCAAGATTTTACTGTAACAAGTACGTGAGTATTAGTTTTTTGTTTATTTAATTTTTGTTTTAAACAAAATGAGTTTTCTTAGTCAATTTAATAATTAATAATAATAAAAAACATCATCGGATAGGATTTAACAAATACATACGCGTTAGATTTTGGAGTTATTTTAATATTTACAACAAAAAAATTAACAGAAGTTTTTAAATCAGTTTTATAAAACCGAATGTCACGCAATCATGAAATTGTCGTTAAACATAATATTACTTTTTTTAAAGTTTTTTGGTTATTTTAATTTTTTTAGATAAAATGTATGGTATTGAATTAATTTTGTAAAATAAATAAATTATATTATAGCTGTTTTTAATAATAATATTAAAACTGACAAGGAAACTGTCAGTTTTATTTTTCTTGGATTTTGATGAAACTATGCATGGTGATTGAGTTGATAGTCAGGACAAACCCTGTAAAATATTATAGGCCTATGAGAAGCGGTTTAATTATAAAAAATTAATTAAAGTCTTGAAAAGCATACAGTATTCCATATTAAAATGTCTACTACTTTTAGAATAGAGTGTTAATACGTATAATATATGTACTTATAGATTTATTTTAAATATATCAATTTTTGTTGCATTGAGTTAATAATCACAAATATTTTTGCAATATTGACATATTAGAAAATTAATTTTACAGATATTTTTTAACTTTATTATCTATGAATACAAGTGCAAAAAATAAATACCATCGCTTAAACTGACCCTATATACATATTAATGCAAGACACTGTATGCGCGCTATTTGATTTTCTCAACTTCAATGGATTTTTAAAATTAAACTACTTATCATAGGCCTATAATATTTTAAGGTGTACATTTTGACTATCAACCTTATCACCTTCCCAAGTTTCATCAAAAACCCAGATCATTAACCCTGAGAGTCTCCTTGTGAGTTCGTTAAATCTCATCGAATAGGCATTAATATGCAAGCATTCATTTGACACATTTTAGACAGAAAGAACTCCAAATTGTAAATCAAATTAACGATTCTAATAAAACTACATGTATATTTATATAATGTATTACTCAGAATTCAGTTCATCCAAACTAAAATTAACTTTAAATAAAAAACGCATAAACATCTGCATTTCGAAACGTTTGCTTTGATGTTAAAAATATTACATTCTTCGGAATGTAGGCAGTGATAAAAAATCTTTGAGTGACATAATTGTGCGTGACACATGTCAAATATTAACCGTTCACATGACAGAAGTGTCACGGGAGTTATTTACGTTATTGTAAATGACTTTATAATTATATATATATATATATATATATATATATATATATATATATAGTGGAATTCGACATTATGTTAGGCATGCTAAAACTCAAAAAACGACTGAACCGATTTGGCCACTTTTAGTCTTGTAATATTTTTCGTAACCCGAGAATGTGAGAGAAGCAAGAAATTATTTAAGATTGAATGAAGATTATGTTCAATAAAATTACAAATTTTTTTCAAATAAGTTGTTTTCAACTCTTTTTTAAAAATAAAATTAAATACATCAACGTTCAGTAATTTAGATTTGAGGTTAAATTTTTCAGAAATAAATTTCCGGATATTTGATCTTTAAATTATTGGAATTAATATTCAATAATAATTGTAAAAAATAAAGCATTACCAAAAAAGTGATAATTTAGTTTATTATATAATTTCTTCAAAAATTTTGAGGTTAGGTTTTCCAAAAATATATTTATTAATATTTAAATTATTTGAATTAATATTTAATTTGTTTGTAACAGAACAGAACATTTGCAAAATGATACAAAACTTTTACTTATAATGTGACTTTTTACAACAAAAAAAGGAGAATTAAATTAAAATATATTAAGGTTATGTTTTTTTTTAAATATATTCTCATACATGTATTACTTAAATTAATTATATGTTAGTGATATTTGTTCTCTAGCCAAAAATTGATAAAAATTTATGTACTTTTATGTACTCTATAATATGATTTTTTTTTTCCAAAATCTGATTGAGGTTAGATTTTTCAAAAAAATATATTCGGTCACTTAATATTAAAATTGTTTGAATTTATTTTTGAAAATTCTGTAAACAAAACATTCGCAATACGCTATAAAACTTTTACTTATAATGTTTATTTCTTTGGGCGCAAGATAGTAAAATTAAAATATTTTGAGGTTATGTTTTTTCAAAACATATTTTAGGCATGTAATCTTTAAATTATTTGAATTAATATATTAAATATATGTTATAGAATATAAATATTAGCAAAAATTAATGAAAATTGATAAACTTTTCTTTATAATATGATTTTTTTCCAAAATTTGATTTAGGTTAGGTTTTTCAAAAATATATTTTCGGCCACAAAATATAAATCTATTAGTATTATTTTTTGGGATAAAATGACGAAACTTTTAGTAACTTATTATATATATATATGTTTTTGAGATCTAAAATTTTAGCTAAATTCAGAAAAATTCGGCAAAAAATTAAATTTATTAATTAAATTGATGTTAAATAGAAAATTTTAGAATAGTGAAATAATAAATAAATAATATTTCAATTTTAAAATATATATTTTTTAAATATATATATATATATATATATATATATATATATATTTTATTATTTTATCTTAGTTTGTTTATAAACCTTTAAAAGATTTATATTTGCTTTACTAATAACAATATTATTTCAAGATCAAGTAGAAATATTTGTGTATTTATTTTAGAATAATTTCTTTCTCATATGGCAACACTAATATGGTATTTTGATCTTGGTAGCATGAGTTTTGAACATGTAATTTTGAGGTTAGGCGAGTATATAAAAATAAATAAATATTTATAAAATAATTAAAAAAATAATGAAATTTATGAAAAAAGTAAAATATTTTGTACGTTTCATTAAAAAGTTCTAGTATTCTAATATAAAATAATAATAATATCGTTTGACGACCTGTGTGTACGAGTGTCGCCGATAGACGACATGATACTGAATATTTGAGTTTAACTTTGGCACTGGGTTGAATTATTGAGAAATCTAATTTGTTATTGTGATTTTTAATTTTATTTTAAAAGTGAAATTTTTAATTTTCAAATAAATTTTGATTGATAATTGTAAAATATTTTTTAAGCGAAAAACAAAAAAATATAATTGCATATAATTTTATTCATAATTTTGAAAGAAATCTTCAAAATTATTAACAATTAATTTTACTGGAAAATTATATATTAAAGTATTTTATATAATTACTATATCTCATATCTCGTTTTATAATGACTAATATGTATTTAAATACAACACCGATAAATCATCACGCTTAACCTCAAAACCAACTATCAAAACCACAAACTACCAACATTAAAACCACAAATTGCCAACTTCATAGCTATCACAAAGCCATATAATTAATATACATATAATTTATATATTTTTAAAATAAATATATAAATTTATAATTAAGTATTATCAAATTTTAAATTATTTATAATTGGGTTTCGAATAAATCCAGATTGTGTAAGTAAATAAAACAAATAATATAGAAATTTTATAAGAATTAGTCGGATAAGACTTACCAGTTCCATTGACTCCAGAAGGCCTTATTCTGGCATCGTAATGGCCTGGGCCTAAAATTTGGTCCAGAACTTGCTTTTCTTTGGCCCTGAAATTTTCTTTGCCGCCTCCTAGACGAGGTTTTGCATTTGCAGATCTAAGAGAAAAAAAAATAATAATAATAGTATATAATAAATAATAAAATAGTACATAGAACCTTCATGATTTTTTCTATTTAAATATAATTAAATATTCAAAAAGAAACAAAATTAATTTTTTTTGCATCGAGTTTTAGTTTCTGCTTTTAACACTAGTATGAAGTTAGCCCTGCTAACCGCTGTGTGACAAACCTTAATAATTTTTTGAATCATAATTTTAAGTACTAACCAAAACGAAAAATAATCTTATGTTAAATTTAAAAAGAAATGTATAAACCAAAACAAGTTATTAACTTCCCGTAGGGTAGTTATAGTAATAGGCCTTTCTCGACGTTTTAAAGGTTTCTGAACATTTTGGCAAACCTCAGAAACTAAATGGATGTGTGTGTGTGCGGATACAAATTTATCTGTCGACGATTTCAAGCGCACGGATCAACCGATTCGAATGATTCATTTTCCATTCGATTCCTATTGATAGGGAGATGTGCTGATTAGTTTTTGGCAAAGGCAGATCCAGCCATTACGGAGATACGGAGCAAAGAGTGCAGAAATTACAAATCGAGTTTTTGAGAGAACCGAGTATCGGATTTGAATAATCCAAAAAACATCAAATTTGTAATGATTGGGAAAAGAAGTGATTAGTTTTTGTCAAAGACAGGTCCCGTCATTTCGAAGATACCGAGCTAAATGTGCAAAAAATGGGAGTTTTTAAGTGAACTAAGCATCCGATTTGAATGATCTGAAAAACTTTCTGCTCGTATTGACAAAACAATTGCTTTTGAGGATAAAAAATTATTACATATTTGTTTTATTTTCCATAAAATATTTTTGTGATTTTGGATTAAAAATTCAAAAAATCGCCCAGGCTAAGCACAGTCTAAGAGCCACCCTGGTACAAATGTTTACCCGAGTGCGTTTAGACGTTTTATGCACTGGTGCACTTTTCCGAATTTGTGAAAACTATTAAAAAATGTGAAAATGCCGCCAAGCAAAGCACAGTATAAGATAGAATGTCGCACAGAATTATTTGCGAATGCGTTTAGACTGTGACTATACGGGAGCACTTTCCCAATTTTGTGTAAATATTTTTTTGAAATTGAATTCGCAATGAAATGACGATTGTTAATGTTCTGGAGATAAATTGATTTATGATTTACATTTGATTTGCTCAGATATAACAAGATAGCAAAAATAATGAAAGTTACAGTATTTGTAATAATATATTTGAGAACGTTTAAAGTTTTTCGAATATTTCAGTACGGTACGGGAAGAATCCAGCAATTTGCCTTAAGGCACGATGCCATGCACCACTAGTTATTATTTGCAATATGGCAGAAAATTTATAAAACTAGTATGAGACTATATTCACGAACAAGTAAAATTATTAATTATTAAGGTAACTCACACAGAGTGTTTAATCAACAAAACAAAAGCTTGCGAAAAAGCGAGTTTTTATATCGATTGTTTTCGTTGGATAAAATAATAAGTTTTCTTTAAACATTTTAATCAAGGTGTTGTGTAAATAATAAAATAATAAGTTTTCTGTTAATATATATATTATTTTTAATTAAATTTTACTCACAAGCATGTGTGTAGACTTAGACATGTTATCAAAAGTAGGAGCAAACTAATGCTGTCCATCCCTGAAGATAAAGTGAAGAAATTCTTCTTCTTGAATCGAAGAATAGGCTTCGCCGATATTCTGAAAAGTGGAAAATATATAATTAAAAACGATATAAAAATATTGCAGACATTAATTATTAAGCAGAATATTTTTTTAGCAATGAAAAATTTGTAAAGAAAATCTCAAAATTATTTGTCTTAGGTTAATAGTCAAAACTTAAGTTTCTGATTTATAATAGGCTTATGATAAGAATTGTTCAGAACGCTCACATTTTTGCTAAATTTTATTTTTTTCTATCTGATTTCAGTTATTTCAATGAAATTCAATAATTGTTGTAATTTTCAGAAACTGACCTCGAGGAAATTAAACCATTTTGACTTTATTCGTTTCGGACAATTTCTTTACCGCCTACTAACTTTGTATTTTGGTAAAACCACTTTCAACCGATGCCAAAATATGCCAATGTTTTAATTTTAGATTAACTAGTCATAAGCAAAATTTTGAGGCTGATGAAATAGGCGGTAAAAAATAATTTGCATTAAAATATTTGTTAAAAGTATAAGTATAAATTAATTACATAATACATAAACCAGAACTAACAAAAATATTAGGTTATACACATTCTTGGCTAACTTCAATATTGTACACTAACATGTGGTAACACCAAAGGAAAAACAATCTCAGAGTCTCATTTCTGTCTCAATTTCAAAATTATAATCTCGTTGTAAAGTGTATTTATTGAAACAAAACTATTTTAGGCGCGACTAGGGTGTAAATCCGTACAAATGCAACGGAAGTGCGTTACGGCCGAGACGAGAGTGCCAATGATTCGTCATTCTCTCTCGATGATATCATTTCGATACGGGTCGATTGTGATTGGTCGTCGTGTATGTGAATAGAGATCTGTCGTTGTATGCGTACCGATATCAGCAAGAAAATCGGCATAGATAAATAAACATTTTAAAGTTACATCGTAGTACAAATGTTGATTGAATAAAAAATGCCTGAATCAGCAGAATATTTTACCATGTTCCTTGAAAATAATAAAACAAATTAAACATTTGGGCCGTGTACTAAACGTAAGTTTATTGATTAGAAATTATTTCTATATTATTCGTAAATAAAAAGGGACTCTACTGACGACCAAACTAGAAATAAAAAAGGAGGGACACTCTACTGATGAGCAAAATAAAAATTAAATTCTACTAAGAGACTCTACTGATGATTAAATTAAAAATTAAAGGTAAAAGGGACTATACTGACGAGCATACTGAAAGGGACTCTACTGACGAGCAAAACTAAAAATATAAGAAAAATAAACTTTACTGATAATTAAATTAAAAATGGAAGAAAATGGGACTCTACTGACGAGCAATGTGAAAATTTAAAAAAGGGGCTCTAGTGATGATTAAATTTAAAATTAAAGGAAAAAAGAACTCTACTGACGAGCAAAATAAAAATAAAATTCAAAGAGACTACACTCGACTGATGATTAAATTAAAAATTAAAGAAAAATGGACTCTCCTGACGAGCAATCTAAAAATAACATTAAAAAAGGGACTCTACTGGCGAGCAAAACTAAAAATAAAATCAAAAATGGACTTGTAGATTCTATAAATCTTTGAAGTTATTAAATTGGAAAATATTTTTTAGGCAAGACAAATATTTCAGCTGTTTAAAAAATAAGATTATATCGCCAGCGAAAAAGTAAAAAAAAATACAAGCAGTCAATGAATGTATGTTAATTTTAATTGCATGAAGTTCTTCAAACACAATTATTACATGATAAGTGAAGTTGCAAAAACATTATTTGTTTAGGCGTTGTTTAACATAATCCACTGTGTGAACGAATATTATAGAATTTATCAATTCCGCAATTACTTCATTTCTCGAATGAAGGTTCAAGTCCTAAATGCTAATTAAAATGACAAACCGATCATGTCGAATTTGAAGTATGACTTTAATTACATTATTATTTTTACACATTATACATATTTTAATGCTATTATAAATATATAATTTATAATTTATCATTATATAAATGTGTATAATGGTTGAAACTAATAAATGTGTGCATCACGAGTGTTAGCATATTACTAATAAACATTATTTAAAATTGTTATATGATGTATTTATTGCCATCTTGTACAAAAGCAAAAAAGTATTACTTAAATCGCGTGTGAAACTTACGCGCACTCTTTTTTTTCTATATAGCATTTTATTTGTTATGATATCTGGGGATAAGCTAGTACTTTTATATCCGCATCAAATAAATATAAAAATACCATTCACCAACCTTTACACTTAACATGTCTTTTGTACAGAAATTCCGCAAAAAACATTTTTAACTTAGAATCAAACTCAAAATAACTGTTATCCGCCAAATCAATATTAATCTATCCCGAATTTCACAAAAATAACAATATTTCTGTCGGTCGCGCCACATTTTGTTCCCAGACGTCTCATTAAATCACCACGACTACACTTTCCGCTAAAACTGTCGTAAATTTAACGGCCGCTAAAACTCATTTATCACAACGATTGAAAACATTTGTCAAAATGACCAGATAATGGTTATTTAAGAAGACAACTTTTAAAAATAAATAGAAAAAGGAATAGACATTTTCACGGTCGAATTAAACCGTTATATATATAATAACCTGATTGATTTGACCGTCTGTGTGAGATGCCTTAAGAATTAATAATCTCACTTACTCGTGAATATAGCTCCATTGCAAACTAGTGGTGTATGGCATCGTGCCTTGAGGCAAATTGCTGGAACTTCCCGTAACAAAATAAAATTTAACTAGTTGTGTATGGCATTGTGGCATAAGGCAAATTGCTGGAACTTCCCGTACCGTAATGAAATATTCGAGAAATTTTAAACGTTTTCAAACATATTATTACAAATAATGTAACTTTCATTATTTTTGCTATCTTGTTATATTTGATGAGCAAATCAAATGTAAATCGTAAATCAACTTATCTTCAGAACATTAACAATCGTCATTTCATTTCGAATTCAATTTAAAAAAAAATAGCTGCCTAATTTACACAAAAGTTAGAAAAAGTTCTCCTGTATAGTCACAGTCTAAACGCATTTGCAAATAATTCTGTGCGACATTTTCACTTATACTGTGCTTAGCACGGCGGCATTTTCACACTTTTCAATGGTTTTTACGAAATTGGAAAAGTACTGCGAAACATAAACAGTCTAAACGCACTTGGGTAAACATTTGTGCCAGAGTGGCGCTCAGACTGTGCTTAGCATGGATAATTTTTTGAAATTTTAATCCAAAATTTTAAAAATATTTTATGAAAAATAAATAAGTTGTAATAATTTTTTATCCTCAAAAGCAATTGTTTTGTCAAAATAAGCAGAAAGTTTTTTAGATTATTCAAATCAAATAAATGCTTAATTCTCGCAAAAACTGCCATTTTTTGTACATTTAGTTCGGTATCTCCTAAACTAAAGAAAATTTAATCTATTTTTAAAAAAATAATTTTTGGTACAGAAAGTTCTAGCAATTAGCCTTAAGGCACGATGCTATACACCACTAGTATTATATATATCTTTACGTTTCAGACCGTTCTGAACATTTTGGCATACTTCAGAAAAAAATGATGTATGTGTATATGTAATAAAGTAGAAAATTCTCAAAAATCAAATTTTTTGAAATGCTCATATCGTGGTACGGGAAGTTCCAGCAATTTGCTTTAAGGCACGATGCTATACACCACTACATCTTCACGTTTCAGTCTTTCTGAACTTTTTTTTACCTAAAATGATGTATGTGTGTATGTGATGAAGTAAAAACATTCAAAACTTTCAAAACTCTCAAAAATCAATTTTGTTCAAAGTTTTAAAAAATGGTAATTTCATGGTACGGAAAGTTCCAGCAAGTTGCCTTAAGGCACGATGCTATACACCACTAGTTTTATATATCTTTACGTTTCAGACCTTTCTGAACACTTTGGCATACTTCAGAAAAAAATGATGTAAGTGTGTATGTGATATATGTGCGGGCCAACAAAGTAGTTACATTCAAAAAATTCAAAATTCTCAAAAATCAATTTTTTTCAAAGTTTTCCAAAATGTCAATATCATGGTGCGGGAAGTTCCAGCAATTTGCCTTAAAAAAACAGTATATTATAATGTGGTGATCTTTCATTTTACATTTTACATAAAATCATTTGTCCATCAATATTAAAAAAAAGTGTTGCCTAACGCAATTGGTGTTACCCAATTGAAAAAAGTATTGCCACGTGCAATGGGTGTTACCCAATTCCAACCAATTAATACCTATCCATTACTAATCGAATGCTATGTTTATAATTACGAGTTAATTACTAGAACTTCAACAAATCAATTAAATGATAATTAATCTAGAAGTCTTTACAGATTTCAAAACAGAACATCACCATGATGTGCAACATGGGACGGATTTGGCACGGGAACAAAACATCTGTTTTCGTAAATATAGAGAGAGAATCAATCCGTAGAATAAACATATAGCATTCTTAAATTAAAATTAAATAAATATTATTACAAACTGAACGAAAGTTTTCACAATATCCTGTTACAAGTCAAAATAGTAATAGTCATAATAAACATTATTATATATATATATATATATATATATATATATATATATACAATTCTTCTGTACGGGTGTATAATTTGATACTTTTCCTAAACGGTTATTCGGATTTGGATAAATCTTTTTGGAGTTTGTCAAATGAAATTTTTTGAAAGATGAACGATAAAACTATAGTACAAATATATATATATATATATATATATATATATATATATATCCATTACCATTACAAATCTATTTACATCTCGTCAAGAGTCTATTCTATTTAATTACGAAATGTCATCGCCATTTCTTCAACGATTGATCTACTCGAATTGTTTCGTTAATTATATAGTTGGCAAAGTCGTTAAATAGTGATCGAATCACAAATCGACACAAATAAAATCACAAGTGATCGGAATCACGATTTAATACGATACTCATGTCTCATGATGAAGTAGAAACACAACAAAATAGAAAGGGTGCTCCGCTGACGGGTAAATGGGGCTCATATCGAAAATCGTTTCCTGGTACCGGAGATTGATAAGAGATTTATATATGTATATATATATATATATATATACATATATATATTTAGCAAACAAAATCTAAATTTTTGACGTTTCAGATCTTAACGACAATCCTAACCTAAAAAATACTTTTTTCAAATTTTCAATTTATCTTTATGTTTTGCTGTAAACTAATAAATGCAACATATATAAAACACCTGCAACTCAAATAATTGATAAATAAATGCATCGAGAATTCGTTATTTACAAATTTAACACAAACGTTGACAGAAGTTATGAATCAAAATGTCAAAACTCGACAAATTGAGTTTCACAATTATTTATGAGTATTCGTGTATAATAATAATTCCAATATGTAGAGCTGAATAATAAATAAAGTACTATATAGTTAAACTGACCTTAATAGAACAAATAATCCGTATTTTATTCCAAATCGGCATTTGAAATTTCACACTTGCAAATAATTCAAATCATAACTTAACACTTTGAATTTCGTAAACATAACTAAATATAACAATACATAACAATAACTTTAATTACATAAATATAACAATAACTTTAATCATCCTGAATCGATCCTTAATGCACTAAAAAACTTTATTAAACAAATAATAATGAAGTGACAGGAGCGAGTGGCCGACATTTTGAATTTTTAACACATGTTCACAAACTTTAAAATTGTTTCAAATTTCAAATTGTTTATAAAAAATAAATTAAATCAATACAGTGATTCAACAAATTAAAGACTAAAATTATAGAAACGTACTAAAATTAGCTAATTAATTTTATTGAATAAATATTTTGAATAATTGAATTTGATTTGCACATTGTACACAAATGTACTGACTACTGCAAATGACAGCTTGTCAAACTGTTTTTAGAGAGAAATAGTTTTGACTATTATTTGTAAATATCTATATTATGTATATAAAATAACCTTTTGATATAAAAATTTGCTATTAGTACTTATAATATAAAGAAAGTTATGAGTATATTAGTAATATAAAGAAAATTATGAATTCCAAACAGATCGACATTTTGAATTTCATAAGAACCGCGGTAACCAACTTCAAGTCTTTGAGGATGACAGTTCTCAACTGTTAATTCAAAATTTAATTTAAATTTTTAAATAATAAGTACATATTAATTTACTTTGTAAATTTAACAAAGCTAATCGATAATATAAAAAAAGTGCATTCAACGTACTATTCTTAAATAATTATTATTACATAAATATATGTAAATTCAACATGATTCAGAATTCACCAGACAGAATATAATTTATTTCGACCCGAATAATATATTTCGACATGACTAATTCTCTTTCTAGTATTCTGCAAAACTAATAAAATGATATCGCACCAAATTACTTAGAGGACATAAAGAGAACGTTCAACTAAACTAAACTCAACCAGAGGAGAACTTGTCTTCTCTTGGAAATAGTCCAACTATTTCGGTTTTACTCTTTTTCTATCTGTCGGGAGTTGTCTGATCTATTTATTACTCGTGTACGGTGGTCAGAGAGACGGATAAATGGACAGAGGACATAGACAGAGTAACAGGATCAGAAAATTAATCTAGAATATTAAATTTTGGAAATTCAAATCATAACGGAGGTTTGAACTGTCACCGTCAACGACTTGAAGTTGGTTGTCGAGTATATCGAGAAATTCAAATCGTGAAAATCTTTTTGGACTTTTCGTAATTAACCGTTTATTAACTTATTATTAGCTTATTTATATATTAAATGTTTATCTTATAAATCTTTATATTACATTTATAAACGTTAATTCACAAATAGATGTAAAAAATATTGATAATTAAGAACTGTCATTCTCAACAACTTGAAGTTGGATGCTATGGCAGTTGTAAAATTCAAAATGTCAAAAATTTGTTCGGAATTCATAATTATCTTTTTTATTAATGTACTAAAAGCGTATTTATATATCAAAAGTTTGTTTTATATATCTAGTCTAGATGTTTACAATTATTTAAACATATATTTTTCCTAAAATCATTTTCAATCAAATTGACACTTGTCGGTCAGTACATTTCTGTCATTGTGCAAATTAAATTCAAAAATTTAAATTAATTTGATAATTAGTACGTTTCTATAATTTTAGTCTTTAATTTGTTTGATTATTATATTAATTTAATGTAATTGTTATAAACAATTTTAAAGTATGTCAAATTGTTCGTTGTTTCAAACATTCAAAATGTCGGCCACTCGCTCCTGTCACTTCATAACTATTTGTTTAAAAAAGTTTTTTAGTGCATTAACGATCGATTCAGGATAATTAAAGTTATTGTTATATTTATGTAATTAAAGTTATTGTCATGTATTGTTTATATTTAGTTATGTTTACGAAATTCAAAGAGTTAACTTATGATTTGAATTATTTGCAAGTGTGAAATTCCAAATGCCGATATGGAATACAACACGGATTATTTGTCTATTAAGGTCAGTTTAACTATATAGTACTTTATATATTATTCAGCTTTACATATTGGAATTATTATTATACACTAATGCTCATAGATAAATGTGAAAATCAATTTGTCGAGTTTTGACATTTTGTTTCATAACTTCTGTCAACGTTTGTGTTAAATTTGTAATTAAAGCATTATCAAATTATTTATAAAGTATTTGAGTTGCACTTGTTATATATATATATATATATATATATATATATATATATTGAATTTAATTGTTTACACCAGAACTGAAAAATAACTTGAAAATTTAAAAAAAAAATTTGAGGTTGGCACTGTCAAACATATGAAGCAAATTTGGATTCTAAAGAAACTTAAGTTTTAAAACAAAACAACAGATCGTTTTATGCATACTTGATATATATATATATATATATATAAAATAATTAATTGAAAAATGTGTATTTGCACTTGGTAAATTTTTGATTTTCTTAACCTTTATTTAGTTTTATTGGAGTAAAGACCAGACTTTATAAAAAACTACTAATAATAAATTTTTTCTATTATATATAATAAAATATATATAAGACAATTTGTATTTGCATATCTATCTAATATATTATAAAGCTGTCGTCACATAAAGTTCCTTTGAAAGTAAAATAAATATGTTTGCAAATCCTTAATGGCAACAGTTGCAACTGTTGCAACCATAGGTGTCACTCAATCCGACAATTAGAGGATTAATTCTAAATCCTCGCAAAATTTATATATATATATATATATATATATATATACATATATACTCATATTTCCTCTCTAGATTTAATGGCGCGTTAAAATCCTTAAATTATTGTTTATGAGATTATGAAATTTATCGACGATTATTAAGGTAATAAAAAATTTAGGAATGTATATATATATATATATATATATATATATATAACACTTGATTTGTTGGCAAGTTGCCCGAAACCGCACTTCGATATGAGTAATATCGTTTATAGCACATTAAAATAACATATATGAATCAGTTTGCTCGTCAGTAGAGACCCTTTTTCCATTAAAAAAATCAGTTTGAAATTTTAGTTATAGAAATTAATTTGCCCGTCAGTAGAGTCCCTATTCTCGTCTGAATTGAGAAGGATTTTTTCGAAAATCAGTTTGCTCGTCAGTAGAGTCCTTTTTTCTCGTTGGATTTTATTAAGATTTTCCCGAAAATCAGATTGGTCGTCAGTAGAGTCTACACTTTTCCTATAGGTGTTAAGAAGGACTTCTTCGAAAATAAGTTTTCTCGTCAGTAGAGTCCCTTTTCCTATTGGCGTTATAAAGTTTTTTTTTTTAAATCAGTTTGCTCGTCAGTAGAGTTCCTTTTCTCATTGGAGTTCACAAATATCTTTTTGAAAATAAGTTTACTCATCAGTAGAGTCCCTTTTCCCGTTGGTATTAAGAAATAATTTTTCGAAAATCAATTTGCTCGTCAGTAGAGTCCCTTTTCCCATTTTTGACAATCAGTTTGGTCGTCAGTATAGAGTCCATTTCACCATTGGTGTTATAAAGGATTTTTTTTAAAAATCAGTAGGGTCTATTTTTTCATTTGAGTTTACAAGCATTTTTTCTAAAATCAGTTTGCTCGTCAGTAGAGTCCCTTTTATCTTTGCAGTTTATTAGATCTTTGTTCTTGGAAAATCAATTTATAGTTCAAATTTCAGAAATACTCCTCCTCAATAAAATCCTCATTTTATTCGTTTACTCCTCAATAAAATCCCTTTCCCATTGGAATTCAGAAGAATTTTTTAACAAAGTAATTTGCTCGTCAGTAGAGTTCTTTTTCAAGCTCCATTTAATAAGATTATCCTTTATCAGTTGAGTCCGTTTTGTCGAAATAACTTACAAGACGTCTTTTAAAAGTCAGTTTGCTCGTTAGTAGAGTCCTTTTTCTTTGTAGGTGTCTGCAAGGAGTTCTTCAGGAGTCAGTAGAAATGTCAGTAGAGACCACAAATGACCGAATAACCAAAAATTGTAATTTGTAACTCGTCAATTTATCATAACTCGAAACTGATGTCCGAAAAAGAAACAAAAAAATTGATAAAATCAAGTTAAGTTAGTCAATTTACCAAATGATTCGAAATTATGGCCTATAATAAACATCAGCATTTTTCACGAGCAAAAAACCAATGAAAGTCCTAATAAAATTCTTCTCATCTCATTTAATGAAATCAATCAAGTTCTGCAGAATTTGCAGAAATTCGAGGGAACTAAGATGGAATTTATTTCTGGCGTAAAAAATAATGGATGCGTTTCTGCGCGCGTTTTGGTAATTTGCCAAAAAAACAGGAGACGGGTTGAATAAACCTTTTAAGGATATATATATATATAGGGAATGCAATACCGGTTTACCGGTATACCGAATTACCGGTAAACCGCTTAATTTTTCGACGGTAATTTTACCGGTAAATAACTTAAAAATACCGGTATTTTCGATATTTTTACATGGCGCTTGTGGATACATGTTACATATGTACATGTTTTAAATCCCATGATCGCTGACAAGAAATATCACTTCATGCTGTTGTGTTATATAAACATGTGTCAAAATATTATCTCGACTCGTCATTAAACTGAATATTTATTATTTTCAAAGGGCTTCATATCGTGTTTCAATAAATAGAACGGACTAATCAATAATGATGTTATTTTATCTTATATAAAAATGTAACGGATTTTTAAAGTGACATGGGCTTACTAGTGGGTAATACATACTAACTTAAGGGGTTAGGGGTACTTGGAATTTTTGAAAAATCGATTTTATATTTTTGCATTTTCATTAAGTGTAATATCTTGAAAATGTTCTCTGAAAATTTCAAGTTGATCAGATGATTACTTTTTGTGTTATTGGACTCTTACCAGCGCGTTGACGCAAGTGGAGAGCTCGATACTTATACTCAAGATTATTCTCCCTCACATCCTGATGTTTTAAAAGCTTTTAAACCGATTTAAAACGATCTCAGCAATGATAATTTACTTTCAAGATGTGTAGTTCAAGATTGAATCCATAATCAGAAAAAATTAAGAGCTTCAACCAACTAGTCTAAAAAATATGCCTAAAAACCGTGAATACTAGTTCTACTATCGTACAAATTGCTGAATACATATACATAGTCATTACTATTGATTATGGGTACCCTAGGATCTAATTTTGGGTATAATTCCCATTGGTATGCTGAAAAATTGGATGCTGCACGTGTGAAAGTAGCAGATCAGCGCGCCCACGAGACGACACGGGAGGGCAGAATGCTTCGTAGGCAACACCAAATGGAAATTTTGGAAACTTCCACAATGGCTGAAGAATTGTTATATGGCCCAGGAATAGATGACTCGGTGTAAATAAATTAATAATTTGTATTTCTGTACGTAAATCCAATGTAAAACTTTGAACGCGTTTTTCTCAAAACTATGTTTTTTGAATCGGTGACCACTGTAACTCAAAAACCGCTTAGTAGATTTTAATGAAATTTATACAGCTTTTAGAATACATAATAAACTCGTGCCTGATCGAAGGATTTTTATTTTTTCAAAAATTTGAATTTTTTAAGACCAATTAACTGTTGATTTTTTACCCAAAAATCTAGATTTTTTCTTTCTGATGCTGCCATTTTGTTAATTTTTGCAAAAAAAAGAAAACCTTCGATCCGGCCCGGGATTAACTATTCATAAAACTATTTTTTCAATTTGATTGATTTTAGATGAATATCCAAGGAGTTATGATGGTCACCGCCAGAACCGTTTTTCGAAACAGGGTCAACAAAAACAGCTATAACTTTGGGAATATTGATTTTTTTCTTCTGAAATTTTTGTTATATCAAGTCAAAACATTGTATAATAATGCTGTATTAATATTTTTGTAGAAAAACATCGTTTAATAACAAAAAAAAATACTGAAAACACTCATTATTTCCTGCCTGCAAGTACCCCTAACCCCTTAATACATGCTAATCATAATTATCGAAAGTATTTTTATTAAAAAACAGATTGTAATTTAATATTGAAAATTTAAAAAAAATTAAATATATTTCACGTACAAAGTGTCGCATTTGAGAATAGTATAAGATCATTATATTGTTTTAAATAAAGTTTCGTATATTAATTTAGTATCAAATAACTTGTGTAAAATATTGATTTTGATAAAAAGTACTCAATAGTCAATATTGAGTAGTATTATACTTTTGTTACTGTTATTTTAGCAACGATTATTTTTTCAGCACTCGATATCGATAATTTGTCTCGACTCTTCTAGCACTAGTTATATAGTAACTCGGAGAAACATTATTTTTTTAGTGTATTTACTTATTTAAATTTTATTCGGGGAACTACTATTTTCTTTATGCATTAATTCGGGGAATTATTTTTCTTGTGGAAGTTACTAGAGTGCCAATTGAAATATCGTCTAATACAACTCTACAGCCATTTGTTCATTGCAAAGTGTTTTGTCAGTACGTAGATACAAATTGAGATCGAAAGTTGTTTAGTTATATTAATTTAGTGAAATAATTGCTTTAGAATAGAAATTAGTAGTTCAGTGCAAAGCTATTTTTCAACACGTAGATACAATTTTGTAGTGAAGTTTGATAAATTTGTGCTTGTGCAAAATTATAAATTGACTGAATTAATTATTTGAGAATATATTTTTTTAATTCAGTGCGGAGTGTTTTTCCAATAAGTGAAGTTTTAAGTAATTTTAGGAAAGTTTGTTTACTTCGTGCTTGTGGAAAATTATTAATTTTAAAACAATTGTTTTTTAATCAAAAGTATGAATTCAGAAACCAATATATTTCAAGAACATAAGAAAGGAAACGAGGTGAATTCTGTATGGCATTATTATTTAGTTGCCAAACAAGGACAAGTAGCAAAATGTGTTAGGGGGGTCATCTAAAACTTGCATATGAACATTTATTAACAATACCGCCAACAAGCGTGGAGTCGGAAAGAGCTTTTTCAGCTGCTCAACATATAAATACCAAAATAAGATCGAGATTAGACGACGGTACGTTAGATCATATTTGTTTTTTAAAATCTTATTTTAGTTCGCATAAGTAATTATAATAAACTATTTCTATTCATGTAATTATATTTTATTAATTTTTATATTATTTTGTTACATTATTATTAAAAATAAATGTTTTGTTGTTCAATTTTTCTTTTATTCTTTGGTTTTTATTATTATTATTTTTTATCTTTATTAGGTCCGTTTTTTATATTTGTATAAGTAACTTTCAATTTTGTTTACCTTTTTAAAAATAATCTTATTACCGGTAATTTACCGGTTTACCGGTTTTAAAAGTCGAAAATATCGAAATACCGGTAATTAAATTTTTGATCGGTATTGCATTCCCTATATATAGATATATATAATATATATAATATATATATTATATATAAATTATACATCAAAATGAAGTAAGATATTATGTTAGGTATGCTAAAACTTAAAAACAACTGAACCGATTTGGCTAGATTTAGTCCTGAAAAATTCGTGCTAATCCAGAGATTGTGGGAAAAGTGAGAAATTATTTCAAAACAGTTTATAACTTTACATTTTTATTTTATATTTTTTAGTAAAAACATTATTGTAGAAATGGATGGAGGCTCATACGTCAAATGTCAAATGTCAAATTGTTTTGATAGATTTTGTTCGAATAAATTTAATAGAATGTTCTAGAACAATATTATTTAATTGTAGTAAGTAGTTTTATTTATATGCAAAAATATTACTAAACGGGTCGGAGTGATATTAGAACCTCAAAATATCAACTTTTTTAAAATTTTTGAATTGACAATTTTTGGATTCTCTGGAAATTTTTTACAAATAATTTATGTGGTAGAACGTTTGCTGGGTCAGCTAGCATATATATATATATATATATATATATATATATATATATATATATTTGTTGGTTATATGATATCATTTCAATATTGTTTTAAATTAGCAACGAAGGTTGTTGTTACATTTAATTAATTAATAAAAATGATTAATGCAGATGCAGTGAATTAAAATGACGTTCTTGGATGCAAAAATTGTTTCCGAGTGCAAAATGTAACATTGTGAACATTATAATAAATAAAATCAGGAAAAATGTAGGCAAAAGTATTTTTGTTATTCTAAAACCTTTAAAACAATGAATTAAGACAAAAAAATAATGGACTTAATCAATAAATATTCATTTATTTATTCATTCATAAACAAGCCGTTATCAATAATAAGAAATATTATTTCAGGCTCCTGTCAAGATAATATTTATTACATTGAAATTTAGCTATTTAGGTAATATCAATCTAAAACATTATATTTATTTAAATCAAATTAAATCACGTTACGGATTTATTTCGCGGACATTTAGACATTTTAAAACAAGTGCAGTCGATAAAATTAGACGACACGATGAAATGTTTTACGGGGATCGTAAAAAAATTTACTACTGCCGTTAAATCAACATAGACGGAGAGCTAGGAGGACAAAGTAATATAAAAAAATCAAAACAATAATTAATAGTTTCTCAAAAACTAAAATAATATATAAAACATTATAAAATTTCATAACAAAATAATTGGACAATTTTTCCTTAAAATAGACCAATGTTATAACAAAAGGGGCGTCCATCAATCTCGTGAGGTTTTTAGGGAATGAAGGGGAGGTGGTTAACAAAAAATCACAAAATATAACGTGGGGGAGAGAGAGGTGTAGTAAGATATCACGTGTACTTTTTTCTAAAAATCCAATATTTTCAAAAAATGTCAAAATTTTTACAATTTTGTCTCGTAACTAAAATTACACATAATGTTTGGTTAGGGATGGGGGGTGTGTGTATAATTTTGAATATCACTGGGGGTTCAAAAATCCTTGAATAATTGATCACGTGATTAATGGACGCTCCCAAAGCTATGTTACGCTCGAGTTTTCATATAAAATGGTACTAAAAACTGTCAAATTGCTATAGGGTTTTAGATATTAAGCCTTGCCTAGAAAGTGCACAAACGTCCTGGCTGTACAGCAAATCCATTGCATTTTGGCAGTTTTTAGTACCATTTTATATGACAAACCCTAAATAACATTAACCTTGTAATAATATTAGTCTATTTTATGGCAGTTTTT
>NW_020539725.1:63242477-63274884 GCF_003426905.1 Ctenocephalides felis | reverse complement strand
ATAATGATTGACACTAATAAATGTGTGCATCATGACGAGTGTTACCATATTACTAATAAACATTATTCAAAATTGTTACATGATTTATTTATTTTTACTTAAATGCCATCTTACAGTAGCAAATAAGTTTTACTTCAATCGCGTGTGAAACTTACGCGCACTCTTTTTTTTTCTATATAGCATTTTATTTGTTATGATATCCGATGATAAGCTAGTACTTTTATATCCGCATCAAATAAATATAAAAATACCATTCACCAACATTTACACTCAACATGTCTTTTGTATTGAAATTCCGCAAAAAACATTTTTGACTTTGAATCAAACTCAAAATAACTATTATCCGCCAAATCAGATATTAATCTAATCCGAATTTCACAAAAATAACAATATTTCTGTCGGTCGCGCCACATTTTGTTCTCAGACACCTCATTAAATCACCACGACTACACTTTCCGCTAAAACTGTCGTAAATTTAACGGCCGCTAAAACTCATTTATCACAACGATTGAAAACATTTGTCAAAATGACCAGATAATGGTTATTTAAGAAGAGGACTTTTAAAAATAAATAGAAATAGGAATAGACATTTTCACGGTCGAATTAAACCGTTATATATATATATATATATATATATATATATATATATATATATACTAGCTGACCCGGCAAACGCTGTTTTGCCATCAAAAATATTTTGCCGCATTGCAGAAGTTCTTATAATATACATGATATATTAATAATAATGTTATATTTTTATTACACAAATTTCTTTACATTTTGATAATTAATTCGAACGCATCATAGTGCTTTGTTTATTTTAATTTTATTTATGTCAAATAGTGAAATATTTTCTTTAATCAATGAATAAATTAGATTTTAGTCTGAATCATCGCAGTACCATTATCTAAATATATAATTTTTATATAAATATCAGATTTTTTACTTTTGCATTTAATTTAAAAATATTGAATGTCAATTTCATATATCCAATTTGCACTAAATTTTTAAATGCCAAAATATTTCCTTTTTGGTTCGAAATTTAATATAATATGATATAATTTATATCTATAATTTGATTGCCAATATTGCCTATAACATAACTTGGAATAATTAATTTATTTGTATCTTATTGAAGCCGTTAAAAATTCATTTTATATATATATATATATATATATATATATATATATATATATATATATAACCATATTGATTTAACCGTCTGTGTGAGATGCCTTAAGAATTAATAATCTCACTTACTCGTGAATATAGCTCCATTGCAAACTAGTGGTGTATGACATTGTGTCTTGAGGCAAATTGCAGGAACTTCCCGTAATAAAATAAAATTTAACTTGTGATGTATGGAATCGTGCCTTAAGGCAAATTGCAGGGATTTTCCGTACCTCAATGAAATATTCGAGAAATTTTAAATGTTTTCAAATACATTATTACAAATACTGTAACTTTCATTATTTTTGCTATCTTATTATATCTGAGCCAATCAAATGTAAATCATAAATCAACTTATTTTCAGAACATTAACAATCGTCATTTCATATCGAATTCAATTTAAAAAAAAATGCTAATTTACATTTGCTGCCTAATTTACACAAAAGTTAGAAAAAGTGCTTCCGTATAGTCACAGTCTAAACGCATTTGCAAATAATTCTGTGCGACATTTTCACTTACACTGTGCTTAGCACGGCGGCATTTTCACACTTTTCACAAAATTGGAAAAGTACTATGAAACATAAACAGTCTAAACGCACTTGGGTAAACATTTGTGCCAAGGTGGCGCTCAGACTGTGCTTAGCCTGGATAATTTTTTGAAATTTTAATCCAAAATTTTAAAAATATTTTATGGAAAATAAAAAAAAATGTAATCATTTTTTATTCATTCAAATCGGTTGATCCGTGCGCCCGAAAACGTGGATGAAAAATTGTATCCATACATACATACATACACACACACATTTTTTCTGAAGTATGCCAAAATGTTCAGAAACCTTTAAAACGTGAAGAAATGCAAAATTTTTCAATTTCGACTTTAGGACGATTACAATACCCTACGGAAACTTAAAAATAATGATATATCTAAAGGTCGTTCT
Organism: Ctenocephalides felis; assembly: GCF_003426905.1. Taxonomy (NCBI): domain Eukaryota; kingdom Metazoa; phylum Arthropoda; class Insecta; order Siphonaptera; family Pulicidae; genus Ctenocephalides; species Ctenocephalides felis. Next base: position 63,272,776 of record NW_020539725.1, on the reverse strand, counting down.
ATTGTATAAACAAGTGTCGAAATAATTGTTAGGGATGTTTATTCGCCTCTTGCTTTGAAAAAAAGTTCAGAATTTCCAAAATATTTCATAATATTAAAAAATCGAACTTTTCAAAAAGGTCATTTTTTTTCAAAAAAATTTAAAAATCTCCAAAATCGATTTCCACAGTGTTCTAAAAGAAAATTGAATCTAAAAATAATAATTTCTGGTGCAGGAAGTTCCAGGAATTTGCCTTAAGGCACGATGCTATACACCACTAGTTCTATATATCTTTACGTTTCAGACCTTTCTGAACATTTTGGCATACTTCAGAAAAAAATGATGTATGTGTGTAGGATGATATAGGTACGTGCCAACAAAAAATCATTTTTTTCAAAGTTTTCAAAAATGTTAATATCATGGTACAGGAAGTTCTAGCAATTTGCCTTAAGGCACGATGCTATGCACCAATAGTTTGAAATATCTTTACGTTTCAGACCTTTCTGAACATTTTAGCATACCTTAGAAAAAAAAATGTAAGTGTGTAGGATAATGTATGTGTGTACCATTAGTGCCAGCAAAGTAGAAAGATTCAAAAAATGCAAAATTCTCAAAAATCAAAGTTTAAATCAAATATTATAGTACGGGAAGTTCCAGCAATTTGCCTTAAAGCACAATGCTATACACATCGGAAAAATATGATGTATGTGTTTATGTGATATACACGTATATGCGCGCCAGCAAAGTAGAAACATACAAAAATTTCAAAATTCTCAAAAATCAATTTTTTTTCAAAGTTTTCAAAAATGTTAGTATCATTGTACGGAAAGTTCCAGCAATTTGCCTTAGGGCACGATACGACTCTGTAAGGATCAAACCCATGGACTCAAAAAAACAGTAAATTATGATGTGGTGATCTTTCATTTTACAAAGTATATCTCATAAAATCATCCGTCTATCAATAATTAAGAAAAGTGTTGCCTGATATATTTAGTGTTACCCAATTGTACAAAGTATTGCCATATGCAATTGGTGTTACCCAACTCCAACCAATTAATACCTATTCATTACTAATCGAACGCTATGTATATAATTACGAGTTAATTACTAGCTCTGTAGGGATCAGACACATGGATTCTAAAATAAAAACAGTAAATTATGATGTGGTGATCTTTCATTTTACATTTTACATAAAATCATTCTTCTAAAAATTTACAAAAAGTGTTACCTGACGCAATTGGTGTTACCGAAACAAAAAGTATTGCCATATGCAATTAGTGTTACCCAAAACGAAACAATTGATGTTTATCCATTAGACTCTACTGACGAGCAAACTTTGTTTCAAAATGCCAAAGAAAAAAAATAGATAAGAAAAAATTTCTCAAACTAAGGACTCTGCTGACGAGCAAACTTTGTTACAGAATGCCAAAAATAAAAAAATAGATACAAGAAAATTTCTCAAAATAAGGGACTCTACTGACTGGCAAACTTTATTTGAAATTACAAAAGAGCAAAAAATTTACTCTGTGCGGATCAGAGACATGGAATATTATGTGTGAGACCAGGAAGACTCAAATATAACATAGTTATCGTATATTATACAAAATCATTATTACATCAATATTTAAAAAAAGTGTTGCCCAACGCAATTGGTGTTACCCAAACAAAAACTCTTACCATATGCAATTGGTGTTACCCAACTTCAACCAATTGAAGCTTATCCATTACTAATCGAATGCTATGTTTGTAATTACGAGTTAATTACTAGAACTTCAACAAATCAATTAAATGATAATTAATCTAGAAGTCTTTACAGATTTCAAAACAGAAGATCATCATGTGCAACATGGGACGGATTTGGCACGGGAACAAAACATCTGTTTTCGTAAATTTAGAGAGAGAATCAATCTATAGTATAAACACATAGCATTCTTATTTTGAAATTAAATAAATATTATTATAAACTGAACAAATTTTTGCACAATATCCTGTTACGAGTCAAAATAGTCATAGTCATAATAAACATTTTTTATATATATATATATATATATATATATATATATACAATTCTTCTGTACGGGTGTATAATTTGATACTTCTCCTAAACGGTTATTCGGATCTTGATAAATCTTTTTAGAGTTTGTCAAGGAAATTTTTAGTACTATTGTATAAATGGCAGAAATTTATATTATATATATATATATATATTGAATGGTAGAGTCTTGGATTTGTGTATATTTTGTAGAGTTTCGAACAAGAATCCAAAAATAATACAAAATAAAAAAACAAGAAAAGTTTTTAATAAACAATTTCTTTATTTATTATATTGTTTACTGTCCACGTTTCGGAACTAGGTACGTTCCATCTTCAGGACATCTGTCAAGAACATGATCTTGATAGATTTAAGCAAACAATATGTTTAGGAATAGAAAATAGATTTTTCTTAAATAATAAATTATTGTAACAAATAATAATGTACAGAAATATGATAATATGATCAAAATGAAAATGATAAAAATAAATGAGGGATTATCAGAACCGGATATTAAAAATGATAGCAATTTTTTGAAAGTTATGGAAAATTTTTTTAAAAAAAGGATTAATGATAAATTGAATTAATTACCTGTAATGTCTGAATATACGTTAGCACTTTTTCACTAAACAAGAATTTTTGACAAGAATGAATTTGTGAGTTATTTTTTTCCGCCGAATAGTTAACTTTTGTAAATCAAAATCACTAAAAGTGTTGTCTTTTTTTTTTTAAAAAAATTATTATTTGAAAACAAATAATATTGTATTCGAATTTATACTATTGGCTTTTGGAAGCGAACTAAACTGTGTTTGATGGATTCATATGTAACACGTGTAAACACTTGAAACGAGAACTGTGAGATTGTGTGTGTGTGTTTTTTCATGTTAGGGTGTAAATACTTAAATTATTAAACTTAAAATGAAGTCGATATTAATTGTTTGTCAAAAAGTGTAAAAAATTTAAATATGAATCATGTAATAGGTTGTGATCTGATCTAATGTTGACACTGTTAGACACATTCATGAGAATGAGACAACTCTCCGCGAATAATCTCCTAAAGATGCAACTTTCATGATATAAAATCTTTGGAGTGACCTATTACATGATTCATAATTAAATTTTTTACACTTTTTGACAAACAATTAATATCGACTTCATTTTAAGTTTAATAATTTAAGTATTTACACCCTAACATGAAAAAACACACACACACAATCTCACAGTTCTCGTTTCAAGTGTTTACACGTGTTACATATGAATCCATCAAACACAGTTTAGTTCGCTTCCAAAAGCCAATAGTATAACTTCGAATACAATATTATTTGTTTTCAAATAATAATTTAAAAAAAAAAAAAAAGACAACACTTTTAGTGATTTTGATTTACAAAAGTTAACTATTCGGCGGAAAAATAACTCACAAATTCATTTCTTGTCAAAAATTCTTGTTTAGTGAAAAAGTGCTAACGTATATTCAGACATACAGGTAATTAATTCAATTTTATCATTAATCCTTTTTTAAAAAAAATTTTTCCATAACTTTCAAAAAATTGCTATCATTTTTAATATCCGGTTCTGATAATCCACTCATTATTTTTATCATTTTCATTTTGATCATATTATCATATTTCTGTACATTATTATTTGTTACAATTAATTTATTATTTAAGAAAAATCTATTTTCTATTCCTAAACATATTGTTTGCTTAAATCTTATCAAGATCATGTTTCTTGACAGATGTCCTGAAGATGGAACGTACCTAGTTCCGAAACGTTGACAGTAAACAAATAATTAAATAAAGAAATTGTTTATTAAAAACTTTTCTTGTTTTTTTATTTTGTATTATTTTTGGATTCTTGTTCGAAACTCTACAAAATATATATATATATATATACATATATCCATTACAAATCTATTTACATCTCGTCAAGAGTCTGTCTATTCTATTTAATTACGAAATGTCATCGCCATTTCTTCAACGATTGATCCACTCGAATTGTTTCGTTAATTATATAGTTGGCAAAGTCGTTAAATAGTGATCGAATCACAAATCGACACAAATAAAATCACAAGTGATCGGAATCACGATTTAATGCGATACTCATGTCTCATAACGAAGAAACACGACAAAATAGAAAGGGTGCTCCGCTGACGGATAAATGGGGCTCATATCGAAAATCGTTTCCTGGTACCGGAGATTGATAAGGAATATATATAATATATATATATATATATATATATATATATGTATATATATATGTATATATATGTATATATGTAACAAACAAAATTTAAATTTTTGACGTTTCAGATCTTAACGACAATCCTAACCTAAAAAATATTTTTTTGAAACTTTCAATTTATCTTTCAATTTTGGTGTAAACTAATAATTGCAATAAATATAAAACACCTGCAACTCAAATACTTTATAAATAAATACATTTATAATTCTTTATTTACAAATTTAACACAAACGTTGACAGAACATTCATAACAGAAGTGAATCAAATGTCAAATTTCGACAAATTGATTTTCACAATTATTTATGAGTATTCGTGTATAATAATAATTCCAATATGTAAAGCAGAGTGATAAATAAAGTACTATATACCTAAACTGACCTTAATAGACAAATAATCCATATTTTATTCCAAATCGGCATTTGGAATTTCACACTTGCCAATAATTCAAATCATAACTTAACTCTTTGAATTTTGTAAACATAACTAAATATAACAATACATAACAATAACATTAGTTATATAAATATAACAATAACTTTAATCATCCTAAATCGATCCTTAATGCACTAAAAAACTTTATTAAACTAATATTTATGAAGTGACAGGAGCGAGTGGCCGACATTTTGAATTTTTAACACAAGTTCACAAACTTTAAAATATTTTCAAATATTGTATATGATAGTTAAATTAAAACAATACAGTAATTGAACAAATTAAAGACAAAAATTATAGAAACGTACTAAAATTTTATAATTGATTTGAATAGTCTGAATTTAATTTGCACAATGACACAAATGTACTGACTACTGCAAATGACAGCTTGTCAAACTGTTTTTCATGAAGAAATATGTTTGACTAAAATTTGTAAATATTAATAATAGTTATATAAAATAAACTTTTAATAATATATATATAATTATAAATTTGCTATTAGTACGTTAATATAAATAAAATTATTTATAAACAGATTTGACATTTTGAATTTCGCAACAACCAACTTCAAGTCCTTGAGCATGACAGTACGCAATTCAAATTTTCAAATAATAAGTACAAATTAATTTACTTAATAAATTTTACAAAGCTAATTAATTATATAAAAACAATATAATTGTGCATTCAACGTACTATTTTTAAATAATTATTATTACATAAATATATGTAAATTCAACATGATTCAGAATTCACCAGACAGAATATAATTTATTTCGACCCGAATAATATATTTCGACATGACTAATTCTCTTTCTAGTATTCTGCAAAACTAATAAAATGATATCGCACCAAATTACTTAGAGGACATAAAGAGAACGTTCAACTAAACTAAACTCAACCAGAGGAGAACTTGTCTTCTCTTGGAAATTGTCCAACTATTTCGGTTTTACTCTTTTTCTATCTGTCGGGAGTTGTCTGATCTATTTATTACTCGTGTACGGTGGTCAGAGAGACGGATAAATGGACAGAGGACATAGGCAGAGTCATAGGGTCGAAAAATTAATCTAAAAAATTATATTTTAGAAATTCAAATCATGTCCGTTGAGAGGTTTGAACTGTCACCGTCAACGACTTGAAGTTGGTTGTGGAGTATATCGAGCAATTCAAATCGTGAAAATCTTTTTGGATTTTTTGTAATTTACCGTTTATTAACTTATTAATAGCTTATTTATATATTAAATGTTTATCTTATAAATCTTTATATTACATTTATAAACGTTAATTTACAAATAGATATAAAAAACTTTGACAATTAAAAACTGTCATACTCAACAACGTGAAGTTGGTTGCTGTGGTAGTTGTAAAATTCAAAATGTCAAAAATTTGTTTGTAATTCATAATTATCTGTTTTATTAACGTACTAAAAGCGTATTTATATATCAAAAATTTGTTTTATATATCAAGTCTAAATTTATACAAATAATAATCAAAAAAATTTTTTTGTTTTAATCACTTTTATAAAATTGACACTTGTCGGTCAATACAATTCTGTCAATGTGCAAATTAAATTCATAATATTTGAATTAATTAGGTAATTTCACGTACGTTTCTATAATTTCAGTCTTTAATTTGTTCAATTACTATATTGATTTAATTTAATTATCATAAACAATTTAAAACAATTTTTTTTTAATTGTTTAATTTTATTTTAAGGTATGTCAAATTGTTCGTTGTGTTAAAAATTCAAAATGTCGGCCGCTCGCTCCTGTCACTTCATAATTATTTGTTTAATAAAGTTTTTTAGTGCATTAAGGATCGATTCAGGATGATCAAAGTTATTGTTATATATATGTAAATAAAGTTATTGTTATGTATAGTTATATTTAGTTATGTTTACGAAATTCGAAGAGTTAAGTTATGATCTGAATTATTTGCAAGTGTGAACTTCTAAATGCCGATTTGAAATAAAATACAGATTATTTGTTTATTAAGGTCAGTTTAACTATATAGTACTTAATTTATCACTCTGCTTTACGTATTGGAATTATTATTATACACGAATACTCATAAATAATTGAGAAAATCAATTTGTCGAGTTTAGACATTTTGATTCATAACTTCTGTCAACGTTTGTGTTAAATTTGTAAATAAAGAATTATCAATGTATTTATTTATAAAGTATTTGAGTTGCAGGTGTTTTATATATATTCCATTTATTAGTTTACACCAAAACTGAAAAATAACTTGAAAATTGAAAAAAAAATTTGAGGTTAGAACTGTCAATAAGTAGTTGAAACATATTAAGCAAATTTGCTTACTAAAGAAACTTACTTTAAAATTGTAAAATAAATCAATAAATCATTTTATGCATACTTGATATATATAAAAATAATTAATTAAAAAATGTGTATTTGCACTTGTAAATTTTTGATTTTCTCAACTTCTATTTAGTTTTATTTGAGTAAAGACCAGACTATATAAAATCTACTAATGATAAATTTCTTCTATTATTAAAAATTAATTAAAAATATATATGAGACATTTTGTATAATAATAAAGCTGTCGTCATATAAATTTCCTTTGAAAGCAAACTATATTTGTTTGTGAATCCTTAATGGCAACAGTTGCAACTGTTGCAACCATAGATGTCACTTAAACCGACTATTGGAGGATTATTTCTAAATCCTTGCGAAATTTATAACATTAATATATATACATATATATATATATATATATATATATATATAGTTTGTATGCATTATATATACTTATATTTCCTCTCCAGATTTTAATGGCGCGTTAAAATCCTTAAATTATTGTTTATGAGATTATGAAATTTATCGACGATTATTAAGGTAATAAAAAATTGACGATTATATATATATATATATATTCTTAGATTATTGGCAAGTTGCCCAAAACCGCACTTCGATATGAGTAATATCGTTTATAGCACATTAAAATAACATATATGATTCAGTTTTCTCGTCAGTAGAGTCCCTTTTCCCGCCAAAAAATTTAATTTGAAATTTTAGTAAGAGAAATTAATTTGTTCGTCAGTACAGTCCTTTTTTCCGTTGGAAATGAGAAGGATTTTTTCGAAAATCAGTTTGCTCATCAGTAGAGTCCCTTTTTCTGCTCCAGTTAATAAGATTATCCTTTATCAGATGAGTCCTTTTTGTCGTAATAATTTACAAGATATTTTTCAGAAGTTAGTTTAGTAGAGTCCTTTTTCCTAGTTGGTATTTCCTAGGAGTTTTTCTGTAGTCAGTTTACTTGTCAGTACAGGAATCCTTTGGAAGTTTGATCCTCAGTGAAATTAGTTAAGGGTACACAAATGACCAAATGACCAAATATTGCAATAACTTGTCAATTCATCATCACTCGAAACTGATATCAGAAAAAGAAACAAAAAAAATTGATAAAATCAAGTTAAGTTAGTCAATCAATTTACCAAATGATTCGAAATTATGACCTATAATAAATATCAGCATTTTTCACGAGCAAAAAACCAATGAAAGTCCTAATAAAATTCTTCTCATCTCATTTAATGAAATCAATCAAGTTCTGCAGAATTTGCAAAAATTCGAGGGAACTAAGATGGAATTTATTTCTGGCGTAAAAAATAATGGATGCGTTTCTGCGAGCGTTTTGGTAATTTGCCAAAAAATCAGGAGACGGGTTGAATAAACCTTTTAAGGATATATATATATATATATATATATATATATATATATATAAATTATACATCAAAATGAAGTAAGATATTATGTTAGGTATGCTAAAACTTAAAAACAGCTGAACCGATTTGGCTAGATTTAGTCTTGAAAAATTCGTGCTAATCCAGAGATTGTGGGAAAGGTGAGAAATTATTTTAAAACAGTTTAAAAACTTTACATGTTTAATTTATAATATTTTTATAGAAACGTTATTGTAGACATGGATGGTGGCTCATACGTCAAATGTCAAATGTCAAATTGTTTTAACAGATTTTGTTCAAATAAATTTAAAAAAATGTTCTAGAGCAATATTATTTAATTGTAGTAAGTAGTTACGTTTAATTGTAGTAAGTAGTTAGTTAAAAACATTACTAAACGCGTCGGAAGTTTAAAAAGAAAGTATTAGAACCTCAAAATATCAACTTTTTTGAAATGTTTGAAATGACAATTTTTGGATTAATTCAACGTTTACCGGGTCAGCTAGTACATATGTATATTTGTTTGTTTTATGATATCATTTCAACATTGTTTTAAATTAGCAACGAAGGTTATTATTGCATTTAATTAATTAATAAAAATGATTAATGCAGATGCAGTGAATTAAAATGACGTTCTTAAATGCAGTAATTGTTTACGACGGCAAAATGTTACATTGTGAACAACGTTCATATCAATGTGGCAACACTATAATATTTAAAATCAGGAAAGGCGCGAAATTCAGACAAGAAAGTAAAAGTATTTTTGTCATTCTGATAAGATAAAAAAAATAATGGACTTAATAAATAAATATTGGAATTTAGCTATATAGGTAATAAAAATAATGAAATGATTCCTAGAAAATATACTAGTTTATTTGAATGTTATTTGTTTCGCTGCCGACAAGAACGATGGATGGACTTTCATCTTCATGAAAGAACGAGAATTCATTTTACATTGTTTTTAATAAGCATAAAAAATGGCGGATAAAAGTGGTAGAAAACAACACTAATAATAATGACGCGACATTTGAATTACAAAGTACAAATTAAATTACATATAACATATCATTACACATAAAATGTGACAAAGCAGTTTTGTCCAAATCTCAAACATTATATTTATTTAAATCAAATAGAATCACGTTACGGATTTATTTCGCCGACATTTAGACATTTTAAAACAAGTGCAGTCGATAAAATTAGACGACACGATGAAATGTTTTACGGAGATCGTAAAAAAATTTACTACTGCCGTTAAATCAACATAGACGGAGAGCTTGAAGGACAAATAGAATAAAAAATACTAGGACAATGTTTTTCTATATCCACAAAAATATTTTTAAATGGATTACGTAGATTATGAAACACCGGATTTCAAAAATGATATTTTGTTTAATATAAAATAATAATTGTATTCTGTTTATTTATTATTATCATTATTATACGCTGTTTATTTACTAATTATTAGAAAAAGAAATTGAAATAAATATAGGAAGAGCCAATACAAAAATTATTAGTAATAAATTTTGTATAATATTAAATAACTTTATTTATTTTTTGTATCATATTTTTTAATAATAATAATAAAGCAAAATTATTATAATTTCATAAGGATAATAAATATTCTTGTTCTGTTTTCTCACTGTTAAATTCAATAACTAAGTGTAAGTAACTAAGTAACAATTATTTATTTTAAAAAATATTTATTTGGTACGTTTCGGACACTAATTATGACGTCCAACAATAATTCAAAAGTTCTATAATGTTTTTATTCCAGTCGTGAAAAATTTTCTTTATCAAATTTTTACCACAGCTCTCCGTCTAACAGTCGTTTTATATTTAATTTACAACTTTTTTTCTGTGATGTCTGGTGATAACGACTTTTGGCACAGATATAAACTAGACAAAAACAGTTGTCGTTATAATAAATTTATCATAATAATAATTGATATTAATAAAAAATAGATTTTTTAGAAATATTTTAACTTGATGACTTTTAAATTGTTTTATTAAATATATAAATTACTGGTCTCCACATGTCTAGAGTAATTTACACGGCAATTAAAATTGATTTTTTTTAATTCGTATGCCAGAAAATAATATTTTTTTAAAATAATTGAACAACTTTTTATGTATCTTGATTATAACTTTTATATATTTATAATAAAATTATAAACTAATTAGTTCATGGATATTTCAAGTCATTTTGAATCGTTTGACATCGTAATGGGAAAAAGTGTATAAATGACCCAAATTCGTCGACGTTTCCCCAAACTAAAAGCTAAACCCATTTTAAAAAAATAAATCTTAAGATGTATCTCGAACGACCTAAATATAGAATTTATAAAAAATTTAAAAAAAAAAAATAATATAAAATTAAATTAAATTAAATTTGGTCATCAATATACAATATTTACATCTGTTCTACAATTATCCTATTATCCAAGAGACTTTTATTATCTTTTATCTATATCGTTTTTCCTAATGGAAAATCTGTGTCGCCGTCGTGTGTATTTATATTATTATTGTCGTCACCGATTTACTCGCCCCCCGCCCTGAATGTTCGATGCAATCTGCTGTTAATAAACGATTTTGGGGATGGGGGGCGCAATCGGGAAATGAGACGACTGTGTATGGATTCGTTCCAATGACCTATTTAATAGGGGATTGATATATATATATATATATATATATATATATATATGATTTAGTAGTTAATTTTGATGTTGAAATATATGAGTGAGTTCTTGAGGGCGATACATCAAACAAAGAAAAGCCAAAGATTTATAAAATAATCTTTATTTCCAAACGTTTCGACATTCAATTTAATGTCATCATCAGTGGATCTAAAAACAGTATGAAAATTAGCATATCTAGGTAATTATAATATATGTGGATTGGTAAAGTAACTATACAATAAGAGAAAAATTAACAAATAGCAACACTTAACAACAAATCAAATATAAAAGATAGGAAAGGTAGTAGAGACTAGAATTAAATAAATAATTAAAAAGTATAGGCAAAAATATTTAAGTACACTCATATAAACTTACGCATATATACATATATGTACGTACACATATACACACATATACATATATATACATATATATATATATACATGCATATATCCATATACACACACATACAAACATATAATACACATATACATATACAGATACAACAATATATACCTATATATGTACACATATACATGTAAGACTATACACATATAAATATACGTATATACATATATGCAACGTGCATGCATATTCACAACGACGTACATGTACATGTATGAACCATACATATACTCATACCTATCTATGTAACTATAGCTATACACGTATACACATACATATACGCATAAACATGTATATACACATATATACACACATATATATATACATATATATACATACATATATATATATATATACACACGATACATATATATATACATATGTACATAAATGCTCACAAATATATATATATATATATACATATATATACATAATTACCTAGATATGCTAATTTTCATACTGTTTTTAGATCCACTGATGATGACATTAAATTGAATGTCGAAACGTTTGGAAATAAAGATTATTTTATAAATCTTTGGCTTTTCTTTGTTTGATGTATCGCCCTCAAGAACTCACTCATATATATATATATATATATATATATATATGAGAAACAGGACTATACTGACGAGCAAACTGATTATCAAAAAAAAACTATCTAAATTTCGATGAGAAAAGGGACTCTACTGACGAGCAAACTGATTCCTAAAAAATTCATCTCAATTCCGATCAGAAAAAGGACTCTACTGACAAGCAACTTGATTATCAAAAAAATCTATCTAAATTACGATGAGAAAAGGGACTCTACTAACGAGCAAACTGATGATAAAAAATCTTTATAAAATCCAATAAGAAAAGGGACTCTACTGAGGAGCAAACTGATTATAGAAAAAATCCATCTCAATTTCGACGAGAAAAGGGTCTCTACTGACCTATATAATAGGAAACTGATATATATATATATATATATATATATATATATATATATATATTAGAGATGGGCTTATCATATCCGAAGCCGGATCGACTCGGATTTGACTCCGCTTCATTGAGGAGTTATATCCGCTTAACAACTCCACGACTCCGACAATTTTGAAACCGAAATACTCGACACAAATGTGTTTCTATAGTGCGTTGTTTATGTATCTAAGGATTTGTCAAATCCCATTAATTATTTGAAATGAAAATTTGTGAATAAATATCAATAAAATAATTTTTCTAGAAAATTCACGAATAAATAACGGGTTGTAATATTTTTCGGTCGACCTGATGATGGACTCAGTGACTCGTAATTTTAACAGTGTTGACCAAAGTAAAAACGCAAAACTTGAGAATCAAATTCAATTTAATTATTTCCTTCTGATGAGAAAATAATTGATTTTTGGATTAATTTTATATAAAAATTATGTAATAAACTTTGTAATAAAAGCTTTGTAGTAAACATACATTTGCTTTCATAATTTTTCTTCCGCTATTTTCATTCGAGAATTAATATTATATCGCGTAGTTCGACTAGCATATTATTACTTTTACACAATTATATAATTGTGTAAAAGTAATAATATAATACTAAATATTTTTTGCCGCTTAAATACTAATGATATCACTGATACATTTTGTACTCTGAAGTGTTGTTATTTCAGGCTATAGAAAAACCAGATTAAATAAATGTATTTCGCCTCGTATATTGTTCGTCAATCACGGCCAAAGATTGTCGTAGTTAGAAATATGACCCCTTACTATTGAATAAAATATATATTTGAGCTATTCACACTTGAACACAATTTCATTGTTCTGTATCTTTGAAGTACTGTTTTTGTATTTTCTGGAAAATACACAATGGTATTTTGAGTTTTATACCTAAAAGGTCATAAAACTGCCTCTCAGAGGAGAAAGCGACCGCTATTCCTTCCCAAAGTAAAAATGCCAAAAACAGTAAATGTCTGCACGAGTTAACAGATTTAATACCAGTTTAGGAAAGTCGGATATGACAAATCCGGTGAGACAACTCCACTCGGATTCACTCCGAGGGAGGAGTTGTATCGGAGTGATAACTCCGGAGTGAGTTACCCATCTCTAATATATATATATACTAGCTGACCTCCATATGTCTATAATATGGAATTGTTTACCATTTCAATAATTCAAAATATTTTGTTCAAATTAACAATTTAACAACATTATATTACATCCGTCAAACTGAATTATATAATTTTATTCGCCAAACATAAACTTTATTATTTTAATTTTTGGCACATCTCGACCGCATTTCGGCAATAATAATGTAGACATTACATTTTTATTATTCAAAATCATGAATATATTATATTCGAGCCTAGGCTCATAATTTAACCTAAATTTCAATTTCAAGTATATATATACTAGCTAACCCGACAGACGTTGGTTAAATGAACAATAATTTAACATAAATTCAAATTTCAAGCAAATTGGCTGACTTTTTTCATGTGCCAAAATGTTTCAATTTTCAATTTATTTTTACAATGTTACTATATTTTCATTTCATATTCATGACATTTTAAAAAAAAATCCTTAACAAACTCCAAAACGATTTATTGAAAATTGAATAACCGTGTAGGAGTGATTGGAATTCATACATTCGTACAAAATAATTTTATATATAAGATATATGTATATATAAATTAAATAAAAACTAGTCTTACCTATGTCATTTGTAGATGTCTTAATATTTTAACTAAATTTATATAAATAGTTTTTTTTAAATATAAAATGATTTTAAACTATATTTTACAAAAGTCACCCCTTTATTATCAGATTTCGGTTTCACTGTCTTGTTTTTCACTCACTCAAACATTTTTCAACTTAGTTAAAAAAACTTGTTCACAAGTTGTTTTATTTATATACTTTTGAGTCTTTTAAAATAAATTTATCAGATTTACAAATTTGTTTATAAACTTAAATTTTTTGGAAAAACTATTCTTGCACCGAATAAAAACGTTCATGTTTTTATCAAAGATTTTTGCAATTTCTTCATATATTTTGTTGACACTAAAAATAGAGGTAGAATTATTAAAATTGCTTATTTTAACTTGTAGGTTTTTAACTAATTTTTTAAACAATACATTGAAATGAGAATTATGAGAAAAAAAGTATTTATTCGTACAAGTTTCGAAAGAACTTTGCAGCCATCTTCAGTGAAATTGATATAAAAGATGATTTTTGTTTTAAATTAAAAATAATCATGAGATAAAATGAATTCATATAAATTTTATATCAACATTTTATGACATTTTTATAAATTATTAACTTCCCATAGGGTAAGTTATTATAATCGTCCAAAAATCAAAATTGAAAATTTTTGCACATCTTCACGTTTCAGAGGTTTCTGAACATTTTGGCATACCCCAGAAAAAATGACTGTGTGTGTATGTATGTATTTTGAGCCCACGGTTCAACTAATTTGAATGATTCATTTACCATTCGATTCTTATTGATAGGGAGATGTGCTGATTAAATTTTGGCAAAGGCAGGTTCAGCCGTTTCGGAGATACGGAGCAAAAAGTGCAGAAAATACAAATCGAGTTTTTGAGAGAATGGAGTATCGGATTTGAATAATCCAAAAAACATTCAATTCGTAATGACGGGGAGAACGGGTGATTAGTTTTTATCAAAGGCAGGTCCCGCCATTTTGAAGATACAGAGCTAAATGTGCAAAAAATGGCAGTTTTTGAGTGAACTAAACGTCCTTTGATTTGAATGATCTAAAAAACTTTCTGCTTGTATTGACAAAACAATTGCTTTTGAGGATAAAAAATTAGTACATCTTTTTTTCATTTTGCATAAAATATTTTTGTAATTTTGGATTAAATATTCAAAAAATGACCCAGGCGCCACTCTGGTACAAATGTGAAAAATGTGAAAATGCCGCCAAGCTAAGCGCAGTACATGTGAAAATGTCGCACAGAATTATTTGCAAATGCGTTTAGACTGTGACTATGCGGGAGCACTTTTCTCAATTTTGTGTAAAATTAGGCGACTATTTTATTTTTTTGAAATTGAATTCGAAATGAAATGACGATTGTTAATGTTCTGGAGATAAATTGATTTATTTATGATTTACATTTGATTTGCTCAGATATAACAAGATAGCAATAATAATGAAAGTTACAGAGTATTTGTAATAATATATTTGAAAACGTTTAAAATTTCTCGAATATTTCATTACGGTACGGGAAGTTCCTGCAATTTGCGTTAAAGCACGATGTCATACACCACTAGCTTGAACCTGATATCATGCAGTAGTAATATCAATTTTCGCCTAAAAATATAGATCAGAAATATGTTTACAATTGAAAACAAGCACATTTCGGGCACTGCGATGTGAAATGGCAATGGAAAATGCATCACACTATTCTGCAACTCAGCTAGCTCACGGACCTGCCCTAGGGTAGTACTACCCATTATTATTATAGGCAAAGTTGTCACCTGGAAGTAAATTCATGGCTCAGTTTGCTCTTACTAGAGAGCCTATAAAGAGTAGAGTATATAATACAGGGAAGTGAAAGCCCTTGGCACTTTGAGCAGAAGTATGAAAGTTTAGGAATCATTTAATTTAAGTACAAGTTGCATATTTTTAACTCCTCGTGGTTATAGTAATCGCAAAAAAATCGAAAATGAAAAATTTTATATATCTTTACGTTTAAAAGGTTTCTGAATATTTTGGCATACCTTAGAGAAAATTGATGCATGTGTGTGTGTATGTGTGTGTGTGTGAGCGTGTATGTATGTATGTTCGGATACAAATTTTCGTCGATGATTTCGGGAACACGGGTGAAAGCAATTTGAATAATTCAAAAAACATTAGATTCGCATTGATGAGGAGACGTACTGATTAGTTTTTGACGAAGGCAGGTCTAGCCGTTCCGAAGGTACGGAGCAAAAAGTGCCGAAAACGATAACTCAGTTTATAAGAGAACGGAGCGTCCGATTTGAATAATTAAAAAACATTTTATTTGTTTTGATTAAATGAAGAACTGTTCAAATTTTTGGAAAGACAGATCCAAAGACTTTGGAGATATGGAGGATAAGTAAAAAAATGAGCCATTTGGCGGTCAAAAAAGAACATTAGACATATGCACATTAAATTATCAGATATTTTATAGAGATTTTAACAATAAGTATCAATTTTGTTTACATTCCTATAGGTTCCATACCAATGTTTACGCGTTAGACGGCGACGCGGCGCTTACGCGCTTCGATATTTCGTCTTTATGCAGTTAAAGCAGTACGATTGCTTTGAAAAAAAGTTCAGAATTTCCAAAGTATTTCAAAATAAATGATTTAAGATAGAATGATATAGAATAATATGGTTCGAAATTCTATTAAAAGTTTCAAATCATTGATCAACTTTTATTGATTATTATTGATTATTTTTAATTACTCGAATTTTGAATTGCGGTACGGGAAGTTCCAGCAATTTGCCTTAAGGCACGATGCCCTAATTGCCTTAAGACAGAATGTCACTTACAGCTAGTTTTAATTCTGTTCTAATATACTTCAAACAAATAATTTCAACTTTCCAATTTAGTTTATATTCTATTTTAAAACATTTAATATTCCTCGATGGTTGCCTTAAGGTACGATGCTTTA
Source organism: Ctenocephalides felis (assembly GCF_003426905.1). Classification (NCBI taxonomy): domain Eukaryota; kingdom Metazoa; phylum Arthropoda; class Insecta; order Siphonaptera; family Pulicidae; genus Ctenocephalides; species Ctenocephalides felis. Next base: position 63,255,684 of record NW_020539725.1, on the reverse strand, counting down.
CACCCCACTAGTTTATGGTTTAATTTTTAGTGGATGTTTCACTGAAGAAGGCGTAAATTTGGACATAAAACGTAAGCACTGTAAATAAAATGTATATATGACCTAATAAAAATTAAATTACCAAACAAATTTCACAATCACATATTTCGTCCCGTTACCACTCTCAATCCCGCACTCCAAAAAATCACTTAACCCAATCAAACAACCCTGTCAATCACTATCCCCACTAAACCATTTTTACATATCCCTCGACTATTTATCAACACTGCCTTCGGTTTCTTCAACAAATAATTTGTTAATAGTTTATATCATTAACAATCGTTCGTCTTTCGTCTTTCGTGGACGAGATCGTCCGGGAGACTGCTGCGCGAATGCGTCCTGCGGCGCCTCTCTCGAGCTCCGAAAAGAGGAGGAGAAGGACCTCCTCCTTCCGCCGCCACTGGAGGAGTTGGAGGAGGGCGTGGCGGTGGGATGCTGTGCGCATGGATGTTTATCTCGGAAACAGAACAGATGGACAAGGTTAGGAGGATGGGGGCATGTTTAAAAGATAAACTAGTGGTGTATCATCGTGCCTTAAGGCAAATTGCTGGAACATCCCACGGAATGAAAATAATCAATAATTGTTTTAAATGCTGTAAATTATGTGTATGTTTAGGGGGCGTCCATTAATCATTAATCACGTGATCGATATCAAGGATTTTTGGTCCCTTGAAGATTTGGGTTGAAGATTTAGGTTGCTCGTCAGTAGAGTCCCTTTTGTTATTTCCAAATTCTAAATTTCTTTTGCTTGTCAGTAGAGTCTCTTTGGATATTTTAAAGTTGAAGATTTAGGTTGCTTGCCAGTAGAGTCCCTTTTGTCTTATCAAAGTTTTAGATTTCTGTTGCTTATCAGTAGAGTTTTATAAAATGTTTTTTATAAATTGTTTGAGAATTTGAATTTTTTTTCAAACATACAATTTTTTGGAAATTTCAAAGAATTCTCAAATTTTTGTAAGGATTTTTTTTTGATAGTTCTTGAAATTTTTCAAAAATTTGATTTCTTTCTAAAAAAATAAAAATTACTAATATTTAATACTAATATTAATTTTTTTTTGAAAATTTTGATCTTTTTGAAAATCCTTAAAATATTAGGAAATTTTCTGTAAAAGCATTTTTTTCACACCGTCTACACAAGCATAATGTTTTTTGATTTTTCATAATTTGGGGGCGACCAAAAAATAACGAAATATCACGTAGGGGAGAGAGGGGTTTTAGTAAAATACCACGTATAATTATTTTTCACCTGTTTTTTTATTAAATTCAAACATTAAAAAAAAATATTGCAATTTTTTTTCGAAACTAAAAACATTCGCAATGTTTGGTGGGGGAGGGGTGGGTATTTGAATATGGGCGATTAAATTTGAATATATATCATCAAGAGCGAGGGGAGGCTAAAAATCTTTAAGAAATCGATCACGTGATTAATGGACGCCCCATTTTCGAAAAAAAATCAAAAATTTAAAAAATATCATTTTTTTTGAAACATCCACTTTTTACAAAACATTCAGAATAATTTAAATTTGAAATTTTCGAATTTCAATTTTCGATAAAATCTAGTATTTTCAAAAATTTCCAAATTCTCAAAAATTAAAAAAACGATTTTTTCAAAAAATCCAAAATATTGAACAAAAATTTACCAAATTTTGGAAAAAGATCTAATTTTTTAAACATTTCAGAATTTTCAATACTCAAAATTTCCAAATTCTCAAAAAATAAAAAAAACGATTTTTTTCAAAAAATGCAAAATAGTGAACAAAAATTTACCAAATTTTGGAAAAAGATCTATTTTTTTAAACATTTCAGAATTTTCAAAAAAATAAAAATCTGAAAAAAATCTTGTAAACATCGTCGCACTTATAAATTTACAGTATGCATTTATTCAATTTATTTATTAATTAATATCATTTGAATTATTTCAAACAATTGTAATTAATTATTGAATAATTTTCATTACTCGAATGTTTAATTACGGTACGGAAAGTTCCAGCAATTTGCCTTAAGGCACGATGCCATGCACTACTAGTTAGTAATCAATCCAAAACTATTATTCTGGCTCTAAAAATTGGCAAAAATCTGTTAACACACACACATACACACATGCTTTTTCCTGTAAGATGAGTATAAAATCAAGTTAAGAATTATAACATTCTAGATCCTCCCCCCACAAAGTAAAGCCTAACGGTGGTTTCAGCGAAGACCCAAGGCAAGGGAAAAGCGGAGGTTTTAGTCGGTATTATACCAGGGCGGTTTTGAGTCCGACATACCCAGACAAAAGACTTAGCTTGGGATGCATACAGGCTTAAACACATACTTTTTCCAATGGTTGGTCTCATTCGATTCAGAATGACTTGAAATGTCGAGTAAACATAAAATTAGCGAGACGGATTTTTTTATGGAAATATAAACTTGTCATTTGAGAAGTTAAAAAAGAAAATGCAAAATTCGTGATAAGCATATGTTACAGTATAAAATTATACCTTGGCGGTGATATCAAGTGCTAGGAGTGCTGAAGAAAGCATGAAAGGCAGAATTTCAAATATAGTCTTCCAATTTCGACTTGCCTTTTGCTGTATATAGTGTTTATAGGAGTAATAGTATAAGAATAGTTTTTTATTCCAGCCTGGGGATAGTAATTGAAAATTTAACTAGTGGCGTATGGCATCGTGCCTTAAGGCAAATTGCTGAAACTTCCCGTACCGTAATGAAATATTCGAGAAATTTTAAACGTTTTCAAATATATTATTACAAATACTGTAACTTTCATTATTTTTGCTATCTTGCTATATCTGAGCAAATCAAATGTAAATCATAAATCAATTTATATCCAGAACATTAACAATCGTCATTTCATTTCGAATTTAATTTAAAAAAAAATGACAGTCTAAAAGCATTTGCAAATAATTCTGTGCGACATTTTCACTTATACTGTGCTCATTTTAGCGGTATGTTCCCATTTTACAATAGTTTTCAATGAAAATTAGAAAAGTTCTCCAATATTTTACAGTCTAAACGCACTTGGGTAAACATTTGTGCCAGAGTGGCCCTTAGACTGTGCTTAGCCTGGGTAATTTTTTGAATTTAATCCAAAATTACAAAAATATTTTATGGAAAATAAAACAAGATGTAATAATTTTTTTATCCTTATTTTATTATTCATTATCCTTATTTTGAATCATTTAAATCGGACGCTTAGTTATTTCAAAACTTGCCATTTTTTGCACATTTAGCTCTGTATCTTCGAAATGGCGGAACCTGCCTGCGCCAAAAACTAATCACCTCTTCTCCCTATCATTACAAATTGAATGTTTTTTAGATCATTCAAAATCGGATGATCCGTTCTCTCAAAAACTCGATTTGTATTTTCTGCACTCTTTGCTCCGTATCTCCGAAACGACTGGACCTGCCTTTGCCAAAAACTATTCAGCACATCTCCCTATCAATAGGAATCGAATGTTTTTTAAACCATTCAAATCGGTTGATCCGTGCGCCCGGAAACGTGGACGAAAAATTGTATCCATGCATACTCACACACGCACATCCATTTTTACTGAGGTATGCCAAAATGTTCAGAAAAAATTATTTCAAAATGTCGAGAAATGTAAAAAAAATTTAATTTCGATTTACGAATGATTACAATAACTTACCGTACGGGAAATTAAAAAAGTTAAGGGCGAAAACCTTTGATAGAAATTAAATAGTTTTTTGAAGCAAAAAGAGTTTCGTGTTTTTCTCAATTTCGAGTTAGAGAAAAGTAAAATAAAGAAAATTGGTGCCAAAATTTAAAAAAAAAATATTAGGGGTTTAATTTATGAACGATCTTTGATAAAAATAAATAGTATTATGAGGTAAAAAGAGTTGTATATATTTTGTTAATTCCGCATTAAAAAAAATACAATAAAAACAATGGCCCAAAATTAGAAAAAGTATTAGGATTGGACAAACCTTAATAATAATAAATTTAATAAAAATACAAGCTTTTGAAGTCTGAACTAAAATTATGTCAAAAATATTCAATGACTGAACGCGGGATAAAAATTTATTAAATTACTAAAAAGACAAAAAATAGGGGTTGGTGATAAAAAAAGTAAAATATTAGGGTTATGTATATTTTATAATGCCACATTATAGAAATATAAAAACAAAAGAATCCGTCCAAAAATTACAAAAAACATTAAGGATAAACAACCCTTATCACTTAGGGCTATGAAAAGCAGATAGTTACTGATTCTCAGACCTACTGAATACGCATATAAAATTTGATAGTAATCATTAAAGCCGTTTCAGAGGAGTTACGGGAACGAGCTTGATGACACGAGAATTTTATATATACATATATAAGATTAATTGAAATTGGCTTGAGAATTCGGACACCGACGCTCGTTGGTGGGGCAGAAGACAGCATATCGAACGACTTGAAACGGATAACACATAATGCTAATATAGGTTTCCATATTTTAAGTTTTAAATTTATAACACACTGATGATGAGACAAACCTAGTCTCGAAACGTTTGTGAAAATTATTATTTAATAAATTAGTGTAAAAAAGAGTGTTGTTTGTTCATATTTCCAAATTAATATATAAGATTAGTATGACAATTATTTAACGGAAAAACTTTAATAAAAAATCAAAGACTATAGTCTTTGAAAATGAAATCAGTACAATTATTTAACGAAAAAACTTTAACTTTTTTTTATTCCGGCCCTCGCTCCGGTTCCTCGTCCGTCCCTGTTCTAACGGTGCGAAACATCATCGCACCCGTCCATGTCTCTCTTCTCTTCTCTTCCCGTCAGTTTGCGCAAACTGAACTTATTCGCGTTCGCACCGCATGTGCGAATAGGGGCGACCGATGGGGTGCGGGAGCACATACTTATGATTCTTCATACTTGCGAGGGAAAGAATCATATGTTCAGCACACGGTAGCTTGTATAGATAGTGATTGGTAAATAGATATTCATTCTGTACGTTTCGACGCTCTATGTGTGTCATCATTTATAAAAATATAATCATATAAAAAAGAAAAAGTAAAAAATAAATCTATTTACATATGTATATTTCTTGTTTGATTGTTATGTCATTTCTAATTATCGTTTTAGAATTGCGGATTGATGACACATACATAGTATCGAAACGTACATAATAACTATTATCATTGGCATTTTGTTTTCGATTTAGCTCTTGCTAACATTTTCGCCAAATTATCAGAATCAAAAATCTAACTAGTGGTATATGGCATGGTGCCTTAAAGCAAATTGCTGGAACTTCCCGTACCAAAAACTATTTTTTTTTAAAAAAACTTTAAAATTTTTTCGAAACTTTGAAAAAAAAACGAATATTTGGAATTTTGAGATTTTTGTAAAAAATTGATTTTTTGAATTTTTTTATACTTTGAATTTTTTTCTAATTTTGAATCATTTGAATCGGTTGATCCGTATTCTTGAAAAATTGTAACCGCACACACACAACACACATACACAATTTTTTTAAAAGTATGCCAAAATGTTCAGAAACTTTTGAAACGTAAAGATATATAAAAATTTTCATTTTCATTTCAACGTAAGTTAAAAAATAAGACTTTTTATGAATATATAGTCATTGTTATGTTTTGTCATTGCAAATTATCATTTTGGATTCGCGGTTTGACGACACATATATAGTGTCGAAACGTACATGATAACTATCTTTATTAGTCATTGCTATTTTATTAAGTTCCCGTAGGGTAAGTTATAGTAATGGACCAGAAATCTAAATTGAAAGTTTTTGTATATTTTCACGTTTCAGAAGTTTCTGAACATTTTGGCGTACCTTAGTAAAAATGGATGTTTGTGTATGTATGAACAAATACAATTTTTTACATTCCTTTAAGAAAGTTTTTGTAATCGTCCAAAAATCGAAAATAAAATTTTTTCTATATCTTTACGTTTCAGTAGTTTCTGAACATTTTGGCATACTCTAGAAAAATTTATGTTTGTGTGTATATGACTGAATACAATTTTCAAATTCCTGTAAGGAAGTTTTTGTAATTGTCCAAAAATCGAAAATGAAAATTTTTGCATATCTTCACGTTTCAACGGTTTCTGAACATTTTGGCATACCTTAGAAAAAAATGATGTGTGTGTATGTAGGAATACCATTTTTAAATTACCGTAAGAAAATTTTTGTAATCGTCCAAAAATCTAAATTGATAATTTTTGCATATTTTCACGTTTCAGATGTTTCTGAACATTTTGGCATACATTAGAAAAAATGGACAAGTATGTAATGTGTAGATATGTTTGGATACAATTTTTAGTCCTCGTTTTCGGGCGCACGGATCAACCGATTAAAACAGTTCAAAAAAATTTTGACTCGCATTTATTACTGACGAGTAAATTAAAATTTAACTTGAGAAATAAATCAGGGACTCTACTGACGAGCAAATTAAAATTCAAAAATAAAAAATGAACAAAGGACTCAACTGACGATCAAATTACCGTTACAAAGGTGGAAGATGAAAAAGTAAAAAAGAAACTCTATTGATGAGTAAATTAAATTTCAACATTAAGAATTAACTAACGAGCAAATTATCATCTACTTGGAATAATCCGCCAATGTTTCCGTCGATCTGACAATCAAATTACGTCAAGAATAAAATATTTCCACAGTATTAATTTTTGTTTCATCAAAATATTCCTTATACTTTAGATTTTAAACACATTTAAAGTTTTCAACCCCAAGCGCGTTGACATCACTGCCGCCTGACGCGCGTCTTACCCATACAAAAATATTCAAACTCAAATATCTCCTAAACTAGCAATCGTAGCGTAAAAATTCTTTCACTAAACTGAACATTTATTTTATTTCTTCTGCTAACAATAATGATTCTTGCGATTCGATTTATAATTAAATGTCAGAGGTCACGTTTTCCTTTGTTAAGTTTCCAAGAGAGCGTTTCTTAAATGCCGTCGTTTTAATGATGCACTTGACGGAGTCTCGGGGGGCGCACTTGAAACAGCCTTTCAGAACTAGTAATAAAATAATGAGCAATGGCGAATGCACTACAATTATATAAAAATAATTACTTCTAGGAAATCGTAAAGTTCCATTGATTTTCTATGCATATTCTTATATATCTCCGGTGTTTTTCCTTTCTCCCAGGTCGTACGAAATTTATTCCAATTTTATTGCCCCCCAATCCCTCTCGACGGTGCATAAAACCGCAACGACGTCACTGACCTGCAATGACGTCATCCGTGATCCCATAATCTGGGCGAACAAACAAAAAGGGGGAGCCGTTGTAATAATTTCGCTCGGATAAGATAAAGGTCTGAGGGTAAAATAGACTCTACTGACGAGGAAAGTAAATTTTATTGGTAAAAGATGAAAAAGACTATACTTGGCAAATTCGAAAAGAGAAAATAAAAAGAACTCAAACTAGATGTAAAATATAAAAAGGATTCTACCCACAAGCAAATTAGTGAAAAAGGAAGTCCAATAAAGATGAGAAAATAAAAGAGGACTCTACTGACGAGCAAATTAAATTTTAACGTAAAAGACTATGCTGGCGAGAAAATTTAATTTCGAGAACATAAAATAAAAAGAACTGGCAAGCAAATTCAAACTAGATGCAAAATAGAAAAGGGACTCTACTGACGAGCAAACTGCATGTCGACCAAAGAAGAAATAGGACTCTACTAATGAGCAAATTATATTTCCAAAATTCAAATTCAAATTATATTTTAAAAAATTAACTAGCTGTAAGTGGAATTCTGTCTTGAGGCAATTATGGCATCGTGCCTTAAGGCAAATTGCTGGAACTTCCCATACCGTAACGAAATGATCGAGGAATACAGAATGTTTTCAAATAGATTATTATAAATATTGTAACATTGTCTAATATTTATAAGAATTATATAAACTGAATTGCAGAGTTGAAATTATTTGTAAAGTATATTAGTACTATAGTCAGAATTAAAAATAAAATCTGAAATATTTTCGATATACAAAAAACTAAAAAAAAAAAAAAAAAAAAAAAAAAAAAAAAAAAAAATTGGAACAAATTTTTTTTCCAAAATCAATTATTTCGTTAAGACAAGCAGAAAGTTCTTTGAATCATTTAAATCGGACGCTTAGTTCTCTCAAAAATTGCCATTTTTACATATTTAGCTCCGTATCTTCAAAATGGCTGGGCCTGCCTCTGCCAAAACTAATAAACACTTCTCCCAATCATTACTAATTGAATGTTTTTTAGATCATTCAAATCGGATACTCCGTTCTCTCAAAATTCGATCTCTATTTTCTGCACTCTTTGCTCCGTATCTCCGAAACGGCTGGACCTGCCTTTGCCAAAAACTAATCAGCTCTTTTCCCTATCAATAGGAATCGAATGTTTTTTGAACCATTCAAATCGGTTAATCCGTACGCCCGAAAACGTGGGCGAAAATTTGTATCCATACATACATACACACTCACACACACACACACACACACACACACATCCATTTTTTCTGAGGTATGCCAAAACGTTCAGAAACCTTCAAAACGTCGAGAAATGTAAAAATTTTCAATTCCGATTTTCGGCCCATTACAATAACTTACCCTACGGGAAGTTAAAAAGGTAATCTACCGACGTGTAAATTATAATAAATATAAAAGAAAAAAAGAAGGTTCAATAAAAGTGAGAAAATAAAAAGGAACTCTACTGACGGGCAAATTATTACAAACAAAATGGAACTTGAAACTGAAAATCCAATAAAGATGAGAAAAGATAAAAGGACTCTACTGACAAGCAAATTATGATGAACATGGATGATGAAAAAAAAGTTTGATATGGATCAAAAAATAGAAAAGGGACTCTACTGACGAGCAAAGAAGAAAGAGGACTCTACTGGCGTGCAAATTAAATTTCAATCTAAAAACTGAACAAGGGACTCTACTGACGAGCAAATTATTATGAAAATGGAAAAAAAGAAAGTTCAGTAAAGGTGAGAGAACAAAAAAGGGACTCTACTGCCAAGTAAATTAAATTTCAAACTAGAAAAATGAACAAGGGACTCTACTGACGAGCAAATTATTATAAACATGAAACATGAGAAAAAAGATCTACAAAAGATGAAGAAATAAAAAAGGACTCTACTGAAAGAAATTTTAATCCAAAAAATGAACAAAGGTCTCTACTGAAAAGCAAATTGAAATAAAGAAGGTAGATGAAAAAAAGTTCAATAAAAATGAAGAAAAAAATGAAAAGGGACTCTACTGGTGAGCAAACTAAATTCAAATCTAAAAAAACTCGAAAGGAACTCTACTGATGAGCAAATTATTATCAACCTAAAAATGATTAAGAAAGTCCAACGATGAGATAATAAAATCTATAAAATGAAAAAGAAAGTCTAAGATGAGAAAACAAAAAGGAACTCTACTGACAAGCAAATTAAATTCCAATTTAAAAAATGTGCAAGGAATTCTACTGACGAGCAAATTAAATCTAATTTAAAAAATGAGCAAGGAACTCTACTGACGAGCAAATTCTTATAAACATAATATAAAAAAAAGTTCAATAAAGATAAAAAAGAGAGAAAAAAATAGAAAAGGACTGACAAGCAAACTCTTAAAAATGGCCAAGGGACGCTACTGACGAGCAAGTTATTATCAACATGAAAGATGAAAAAGACCTGTAAAGATGAAAAATAAAAAGGGACTCTACTGACGACCAAACTGTATGTCGATAAAAGAAAAAAAAGGACTCTACTGACGACCAAACTTAATTTCAAACTAAAAAATTGACAGGGGACTCTACTGAAGAGCAAATTGATATAAACAAGGTAGATGAAAAATCAGTTCAATAAAATGAAAAAATTGCAAAGGGACTCTACTGACGAGCAAACTGTATGTAGACGATAAAAGGAAAAGAACTCTACTGACGACGAAATAAAACTGTAATCTAAAAAATGGACAAAGGGCTCTACTGACGAGCAAATTATTCGAACCTGGAATATTAAAAAAAAGTGTAATAAAGGTCAAGATAGGATAATAAAGATGACAAATCAAATTTCAACTGATCGTGTCAAGGGCTGAAAACTAACCCCCAAATAGTACAAATAATATTAGGCCTATATTATTTATAATTGCCAATCATGTGTTATCTTCTTAGTGTTGCCATATAACATATAACTATTACATTTTTTGCGACATTTTTGGAACATTTTGAAAAGAGTAAGTGTGATCTTGCCATAAAATGCGTATCCCCAGAATAGGCACATGTTTATTAATTTCGAATTCACTTCCATAAATATTTTTGCACATGAAACGTTTTCATTACAACCGGATATACGCGAATTAATTTTCCGTTTTAATTTCGCTAAGGTAATATTTATAGCACCCGGCTGGAGCTAAAGCTCATTTCGGTTTGCTATTGTTTTCGCACAAAAGCCACCGAAATACATATATCACCTGACCGCAGATTATTGGCCTTCACTGCTCTAAAAATAGACTGTGGTGTAAAACACCCTTTGTAACAGCAGAAGATTTAAATTAAAATAATTAATAGTAATCAGAACTTATAAGAGTTTTTTATTATTCATTTTTCATGTTGAAATTTAATTTGCTCGTCAGTAGAGTCCTCTTTTATGTTCTCATCTTTATTGGACTTTGACATTTAATTATAAATCGAATCGCAAGAATCATTATTGTTATGAGAAGAAATAAAAAATGTTCAGTTCAGTGAAAGAATTTTTACGCTACGACTGTTAGTTTAAAAGATATTTGAGTTTGAACATTTTTGTATGGGTAAGACGCGCATCAGGCGGCAGCGATGTCAACGCGCTTGGGGTTCAAAACTTTAAATGCGTATAGAGGCTAAAGTATAAGGAATATTTTGATGAAACAAAAATTAATACTGTAGTAATATTATGCTCTTAATTCCTAAACGTGGTGTAAATTGATTATAGGCTCGGTTTTAGACAATTTGTTGAAAACATTAGCCGAATTGGACAAATTCTGGAAAAATTATGGCATACATAATCAGTTTGATGGAAAAATATTTCAAATTGCATGTATTGACAAAATTAATATATAACGAATGTAAACCAGATTAGACGATTTATAGCTATATATCGGCTGCTGTCGAAAATAAGAAAAATGTCGAATAAGAAATCAAAACGTACGCGAGAAAAGACATCACACTTAGTAACGACTGTTTGAACACAAATATGCGAAACATATGACATGTCGTTTGTCTTATACACACTTCAGTGTATGTATAATATATATATATATATATATATAATATATATATATACATACAAATATATATATATATATATATATATAATACGTATATATCTAATATATAAATTTATATATGCGAATTATCGATCGCAGAGATTGTTAGCCGGGTCGGAGAGTCAGCGAGAGCCGTGCTGTATGTTGTGTGGTATGCCGTCCAGGCACAAATATTAAACAAAATTGCAATGTTAAATAATATTAATTTTCAAAACATTATTTATACACATCTAGTTTATTTATTACCAGAGGTAATATATCTAAGCAATTCTAGTAAATCTGGTAATTAAGATGCAAAACAGTGCACGTATTTTTCGTGGATTGTTGGGTTGTATTGGGTGCATCAACGAAGGAAATATCCCATTCAGCATCTTATCTAGTGATATATAAGTAAGATGACTATATTTTTTAAAGTAAAATCGGGACAAATTTAGTTATGCAAATGAAATATGTTCAGAAAATTTCTCAGATATTGTCTAAATGTAGAAATGTGTTGATTTATTATTTTTTTCAAGAATTTTAAAACTTGCATTTAGAAAAAAAATATAAAAAAAATATCCAATATATTAAGGACGTTAGCCAATTAACATTAAAAAATAGGTATTAGAGTTGCGTAGCTCTTACTAATTTTTTTTCTCATAAGCTTAAGTCAAATTTCAGTCAAAAACTTCCACTCACTAAATTAGAGATCAAAAATGTGATTTATATAATAATTCTTACAAATAGTTATTTGTGATATGAAGGTGAAAATTTAGGTTTGTATTTTTCTCAAAATCTTCGGAGCGGCCAACCCCTCGCTTGATTTTAATCAAGATAAGCAAAAACCTGTCCCATAAGTTTCCCAAATTTTCACAGCGATCCGATGTATAGTTTTTGAATACACAACAATCACATACATCTATCCATTTCTGTACGGAACTCTAAAAATGCATTTTATTATCGTGGTGAAATTTTTTTTATAAAAAAATTAAACGTGTCGCGTGCACTTGAGAAAGTTCTCTCATGCAGAAAAAAACCGAACCGAACTCTATCCGATACATAAATCGATTTCCAATTTGTACATTCGATAATTATTAATTAATATAATAAATAGACATATGTATATACTATATATATTATATATATATATATATATATATAATATATATTTAAAAAAAGAGTTACCGTTCCGTGTTATTCGGAATCAATGACCATGAAAAGGCGGAACAGACAATTGCACTTCATCACACACACGATTTGGTTTTGTCGATACATAAATTATTAGTATAAAAAATTATCTATATTATTCATTAATATCTGCTTTGTGGTTTAAACTTTTCATAAGTGCTTAAAAAACATTTTTTGTGTTTGAACAGCAATTAGAATTTTGTATTCGTATTTTAATGAATCCTTAACATAAAATCAGCCTAGTTGGATGGCAACCCGATGGTTATCTCGTTCTCTACGTGATATGATTTTCCATCAGATTCTTATTATGTGAAAATTTATTATTACTACTGCTTGATACCCAGCCGTCCAAAATGGATAAAGTTTAAATAATTGGTCATTTATTTTTGACTTATGTTTTCTCAAAAAATCCGATTTTCCGATTTTAAGTTTCCTCGACATTACAAAGTCATTCTGCATCGTTCGACATAAATATTTCAAAAAGAATGTATATGACATTACGCCGATATTTTCTCAAGAATGTTTTTTAAAAAACAACCAATAAAACTTAACAAGGACTGGACTCATGGTTATTAATTTTGCGAGACGACAATGTATTATAATTAGCAAAAAAAGTTCAAAAACTGATTTAAAAAAGTGCAAAATATTTCGTCCAGCTTTCGACCAATATCCTGAACCAATTTTGAAAATTCAAACACTGCCACAAAGTACAAAATATTTTGTCCAGGTTTACGACCTCAACA